>NC_037671.1:62855490-63113231 GCF_003255815.1 Theropithecus gelada | reverse complement strand
AAAAAAAAAAAAAAAAAAAAAAAAAAAGACTGAACTTGCAAAACTCAATCGAAGTCTCAGCATACTTCATGCAACAAAACAGGGAGTAGACTTTGCAATTTTCAGTTAAAGAGTGACAGTCAATATGACCATTTTGCAGATGAACAATATATATATATGTTAAAGAACAATTCTGAGAATTAGATAAAAAAAAAGTCAAGACTAGCAATGCTTCACAAATCAATAATTGTTCTTTGCCTGAAGAAGCCCATTAAATGGATAATTTAAAAAAAAAAAAAAATGGATTCCAAAGTAGAAGCGCATATATCCAGTGAAATTTTTCAAATCTCACATATTTTTCTAAAGTGCCAGATTAAAAAAAAAAAATCATTTTGCCTTACAGAAAGATTTGCCTTAAGTGCCACGTGCAAAATATGATTTTGTTATATAACTATTAAGTGATATTTACTACCATTTATACATGACATTCTTCACATAATAGCTAAACAGTTTTTTTTTCCTCAAAACCTCTTAAGTAAAATTCAAAGCACAAATTGTACTGAAATATAAAAATGTATGCAATTAGATAGTTACATATTGACCAAGGCAACAAATAATTAAATAAAGAATGTGTAGATTAGATTTACTTTGTTTCTTTTGGGAGTGACAAAATGTCAGAATATTGCAAAGAGTATGCATCTTTTATTTTAGCTTGGATTTTCTTTCTGAACACTTTTGGAATTAAAAAAAAGTAGATGAAAGAACTTTTGAAGAAGGTATAGAAAGCCAACCTAAATGAAATGATTGAAATAAGAGCTAATAATTTTTGTAACTTTGGAAGATTAGAAGAAAAAATAATGTTATTATGTAGTATTATACGTATTGTTCTTAATTTTTGTTTGTTTTTAGACTTGCAAGGTTTGTTCTCTCTGCTAGAAAACTTTTTAAAGGCTAATAGGCTATTTTTTCCTGTTAAAACAACTTTTTCTCCCCCATCCAAATTTCTTTCCAACTATTAAATACTCCCCCAGGTGTGAGACACAAAACAATATTTCATGTGTTACAACAGATCTCCTTAACTGCAAGCTCCTTGAAGACAGAGACAGTACGTGTTTTTCCCTTAGTATCTATTTTCATGAGCAAGCACATCCTATTGCCTTACAGAAAGATTTCTGTGCCTTGCAGAGAACAGCACTCACTAAACATTTTCTAAATGAATTAATACATGAATTAATATTATTTCTGAGCAACAAACTATGAACCTTCATACCATAAGGTTGAAGCTAAAATGAATAACACAATTCATATTATTAATAATTTAGTAGCATAATTAATCTTTATTGTGATATATAAAAATCAATCACAAATGTTAAATGTTTGTATAGATTAATATGCTATTATTATTCAGGTACAGACTTGCCACAACTTCCTTGGATTAACTTGGAGAAAGAAGGGGACCAGGGAGAATAAAAAGTGACATAGATTTTGAAGTCTCTGCTGCTTTCCTTCCTCTGATTGGGTTGAGAAGGATTTGGGTTCTAATTCCTAATCCCAAACCATTTCACTTTCACTAGCAGAGCACTTAGCTTTCCCTATATGATTTTAGCAGAGGGATAATGCCAGGTATTATCCCAGACTCCTTCTATCTAAGGGACAAAGGGCACCATACTCAAGCAATCTTAGGAAATCCAGGTGAGCCTTAATGGAGGAACAGAGAGGGCTGAAAACTCCTGAGATTTCCTGAGTTGCAAAATCAGTCATTCCTCCCTGGCCGAGCTGAAGATATATGGAAATATAGTGACCAAGAAAAGATACTGCCTTTTTGTTCTTAGAGCATATGGTCCAGTGAGGATGAAAAAAAATCATCAAATAACCGTACAAACATTTTATAAATGTCATTTTGAAAATGAGAGATTTTTGTGTTGTGACTGAAAAGGGATGTGCATGAATCTTCAGAGCGATTTCAAAGTAATGTTCTCTCCTGACTAGTTTCTCATGTACCCTTTTACATGGGTGGAAGGGACTTATGCTGACAAAAGCACTTTCTTTCTCTTCCCTAGAAGGCTGGAATCTGCATGTAGATAGAGCAAGAGGGTATAGGATTTAAGGAAATCTCTCCCCTAAACCTATCCTATCAACATCTTCTGGAAATTCCCACAAACCAAAATATATTGGATCTAACAAGAACAACTTAAACAGAAAAAATATAAAGAAGATAAATATAATATTCACTTAAAATGCAAACTCTTCCTGAGAATGGATCTAGAAATTACAGTAAATGGAGAAATCCTTGAATACTATCAATATCTTACAACTACCAGCTCTCCACCTATATACAGAGGTCATCTGAGTTCCTTCTTATTGGTTTGTAGAAATAGTCCCTGCATAGGTCTTTATATAATTCCACTTTAAAATCATTTTTTAAATGAAACATTCTTTAAATAATTGTTCATTTTGTATTTAACGAGATATTATGAAAAATATTCACTTTTGGTGACTCATTATCTCCAGTGTTTGCTGGCATAAAAAAATCACAGGCGCCTTTTATCCTCTTTCAAAGTTAACAAAAACATACTTCAGGTACTTCTTCAAAAAGATTACTGCCCACAAGAAATAATCATGTATTGAAAATGACCTTCCATTAATGCAATTGCTAAGACATTATCCCTGAGATATACCACTTGTATTTTGTTGTGGGAGATCTTTATTTATTACCTCATGACAGCAGCTTCCTACTGATGGGAGAAAAACATTTGCTTCCCCTTGGTCTGGCATACCCTAACTGCTGATTCTCAGTTATCAACAGTGTTTCTTGATTAGATGTGGTCAATCAGATCCTTAGATAGCTATTATTTATGTATCTTCATAGATGGTCTGTCACCTCACCCAGCAGTACAAAGTGTACACTATAGAAACATGTTGTTTATTTCTATCTTCTATTAAGAACTTTTTAAAATGCTTGTGCTATATTTTCAGTAGCTTTTCTATAAGGGATGGGGAGAATATTGATATAAAATTGGTATTTCAAGTAACATGTTTTGTTCCAATTCATTAACGTGATTGTACATTTAGTAATGAGTCTCTCTTACACAGATTTTATAATGAAGTGAATAAAATCATTTATAATGATATTCTGTGAGGCCTGCGGGGCTTTTAGTCCCCATGATACCTAGATGGTAAACTAGCATGTGCCCTTCTTGGCAATGGAACAGCAATCCTGGCATCATTCACACAAATATGTCTATGTAGTTCCCAAAGAAGTCTATTACTAAAATCTGGGAGTGGACCCCAAGAGAAAATGCATTGCTGAGAATTCTTTCATCAACCAGTACATAGGCTGTGTATTTGGCAGGTGCACACACCTCCTTTTAAAAATGTATTCTATCAAATAGCTGCACATATCCTATCCTTCATTCTTAAACATCCCATGGCCAAAAAGACAAAAATGCATTGAAGCAGAGAATGTCTGCATTGAAAAGATAAAAATTAAGTTTAAACTACTTCAATGAATTCAGCAGAGGGCCCCAAATTCAGGCAGCTAGTATAATAGCTGTCTTTTTAAGATTGGTTTTAGCTATATCTTGAATAAACAATTATCCTACTACAGAGGCGGCTAGATTTATACACAAAGACTAAATACAAGTGAATTTTTGCTTCCATGTTCCCAGGAATGCTATAACTTGTTAAATATTAAAATAGAAGTCAATATAATTTCTTTGGAGAAAATGATACACTGAGTTCATGAGAATTAATAACCTAACTTGGACATTTCGTGCAATTCAATCCAGTGGTTCAATTTTCAGGAAAATAATACCATATGTGCTACTGTGATCTAATAAACGTGCTTATGAATTTCTTAGGTACTGTTCAATTTAAAATGATTGTTCCCATGTCCCAAAAGTCATTAGAAAATAAGGTCATAAATCTATTTTTAAATGGCTTTTTACCAGAGATTATAATTATTGAATGGACAATGATTGGAAGTCACTTTTCACCTGCAAAAACCAGACAAGAGGTGTTTAGATCACTGGGCTGGCAACCCAGTTTTAACATTTCACAACTCTGGGGCCTTTGGTAAGTAAGCTATCTTTTTTTTACCTCAGTTTTATTATTTGTAAAATGAATAATAATAGAATCTACTTTGTATACTTTTTTGGTCAGAATTACTTAATACCAAAAAAAAAAAAAAAAAGAAGTTATTATTCTGAACAAAGGAAACCTATGACAAGCCTAGCATTAAGGCTGGCTTTTAGAACTTCAAACCTTTGACCAGGTATATCTCTAAGGAGCTCTTATTTCCTGTTACACTAAACATTCCTGGGGTTGTAGATATCCCATAATACAGAAAGAAGAATCACAGAATAAAAGAAAATTTCTTAAATGGAAAAAAAATGTGTAGGACAGTTGATAGTTGGTTGATAGTTAAAATGTGTTCAGCTTCCCTATCTGTGGATTTCACATCAACAAGAATTGAAAATATTCAGGAGAAAACTGGATGGTTTCTTCTGTGCTGAATATGTATAGGTTTTTTTCTTGACATTTTTCTCTACCTAATACAGTATAATGACTATTAACTGAGCATTTACGTTATATTAGGTATTATAAATAATCTAGAGATGATTTAATGTATATGGCAGGATGTGCATAGGTTGTAAGCAAATAGTGTGTCATTTTATATCAGGGACTTGAACATCCAGGGATTTGGGGATTTGTGGGGGTTTGGGAGCTAATCTCCCATAGATGCCGATGAACAACTCTATATACTACTGCATTTTCATTATAGTTATAATTTTAAATCCAGCTACACAAAAATACACAGAAGACCAATTTTTGTTCATTGATTTGTCTACAACACCCAGCACTACGCTTACACATAGTTGTTCACTAAATGTTTGTTGAATACATGGAATGAAAGACTCAGTTAATGAATGAATGAACCCTGAGCCCATGCCATCTTTTCTTCAAGTACTATAGTGCAAAACAGAGCAGAAGTCAGAGTGATTTTGTTTGTGATTAGCAAGTGAGTATTAAGATCCTCAAAAAAAAGTATAATTATGGCAGTTTGTTAGGTGACTTAAATGAACAAAAAGAAAAAGGGGTGAAGATGTGAGTTAATCAATAGACAGATATAATTGGTGACCCAATGATTGTTCAGATAAAAGGTAATGAAGAAGGAGATTGAGTTAGTGACAGAACAGTGCTCAGAATGAGAGATTCTCTTGTAAATGTTGATTTTATTCAAAGAGTGGGAGAGAGTGAGAAAGGAAAAGAGAGAGAGAGAGATTATCTAACTAACTCAATGCGTATCACTGAGAATCTTCCAACTCACCACTGCAGGTATTTAGTTAGCTACCTGAACAACTATGTTTTCTAACAATTTAGTTTTCCTTGTAGGGTTTTTTCTCAGCATCAGATATTAGTTTGCTTAATCAAAAATATCTCTTTTACATGAAAAAAAAACAGAAGTTTAAGCTACATTCCATCATCAACATATTCATTAATTCAGCAAAAATTTGTTGAGCACTTATGCCTACAACTCTAATCAATTTTGAAATAATTCAGTGAATAAAAGAGACAAAAATACTTGTGTCATGGAGTGTACATCCTAGTGGAAGAGAGACAGGAAATATAATACATTAAAAGCGGATAGGTACTGTACAGAAATAATCTTCAAATGGTCTCCTTTGATTTCAGGTCTCACATCCAGGTCACATTAATGCAGGGGATGGGTTCCCATGGTCTTGGGCAGCTCCACCCCTGTGGCTTTCCAGGGTGTGGCCTCCCTCCCAGCTGCTGTCGCGGGCTGTTATAGAGTGTCTGCGGCTTTTCCAGGCAAACAGTGCAAGCTGTAGGTGAATCTACTATTCTGGGGTCTGGAGGACAGTGGCCCTCTTCTCACAGATCCACTAGGTGGTGCCCCATTAGGGACTCTGTGTGGAGGCTCCAACCCCACACTTCCCTTCTGCACTGCCCTAACAGAGGTTCTCCATTAGTGCCGCACTCCTCCAGCAAACTTCTGCCTGGGCATCCAGGCATTTCCATACATCTTCTGAAATCTAGGCGAAGGTTACCAAACCCAAGTTCTTGATTTCTGTGCATTTGCAGGCTCAACACCTCTCCAAGCCTTGGAGCTTCCACCCTCTGAAGCCACAGCCCAAGCTCTATGTTAGCCCCTTTCAGCCACAACTGGAGCAGTTGGGATGCAGGGCACCAAGTCCCTAGGATGCCCACAGCATGGGGACCCTGGACCTGGCCCACGAAACCAGTTTCTCCTTGGCCTCCAGGCCTGTAATGGAAGGACTGTGGTGAAGACCTCTGATATGCCTTGGAGATATTTTTCCCATTGTCTTGGGGATTAATATTTGGTTCCTTGTTACTTATGCATATTTTTGCAGCTGGCTTCAATTTCTCTTCAGAAAATGGGTTTTTCTTTTCTATCACATTGTCAGGCTGCTAATGTTCTGAACTTTTATGCTCTACTTCCCTTATAAAACTGAATGCCTTTAACAGCACCCTGCTCACCTCTTGAATGCTTTGCTGCTTAGAAATTTCTCCCACCAGATACTCTGAATCATCTCCCTCAAGTTCAAAGTTCCACAAATCTCTAGGGAAGGAGCAAAACACCACCAGTCGCTTTGCTAAAACATAACGAGAGTCACTTTTGCTCCAGTTCCTGACAAGTTCCTCATCTCCATCTGAGACCACCCTCAGCCTGGACCTTTTTGTTCATATTGCTATCAGACTTGTGGTCAAAGCCGTTCAAGTATCTAGGAAGTTCCAAACTTTCCTACACTTTCCTATCTTCTTCTGAGCTCTCCAAACTGTTGCAACCTCTGCCTCTTACCTAGTTCCAAAGTCATTTCCACATTTTCAGGTATCTTTTCAGCAACACTCCCACTTCTAGTACCAATTTATTGTATTAGTTCCTTTTCATATTGCTGATAAAGACATACTCAAGACTAGGCGGAAAAAAAAAGAGGTTTAATTGGACTTACATTTCCACATGACTGGGGAGGCCTCAGAATCATGGCAGGAGGTGAAAGACACCTCTTACATGGTGGTGGCAAGAGAAAAATTAGAAAAATGCAAAAGCAGAAACCACTGATAAAACCATCAAATCTTGTGAGACTTACTACCACATGAACAGTATGGGGGAAACCACCCCCATGATTCAAATTATATCCTACCAGGTCCCTCCCACAACATATGGAAATTATGGGAGTATAATTCAAGATGAGATTTGGGTGGGGACACAGACCCAAACCATATCATATATATATAATGTGTATATTATATACACACACACATACATAATACACACACATATACACACACATACACACACATATAAATGATATGTTTGAGCCTATGTCATTGCCCCCAGAGGTAGCTGAAGGGTTTTGTGAGGAGTTCCACATGTTTTCTACTGTCACTTTATCATTAGGGGATTATGGTGTGGCAAGTAAGACAAGTAAGGCACTCACAAAAAATATAAGGAGACACAAGGAACCTCAGTAATCAAGATAAATAATATTGTAATATGATGCAGTGTTTTAAAAATCAAAATGCATCTGTGAAAAAAATATACACATTTTAATTAAAGGATCAGATGTTACACAATGTCGTTCACCTTACCCTAAACCAGAACCTGACATTTCAACCCTTCCTTTTTCCACATAGCAAGAAGGCAACTGGTAAAGTTTACGTGGTATCCTTCCTAGGGTTATATTAATATGTCACAAAATAAATCTCTAATTACATATTGTCAGACCAACATTGTGAAGCTCAGCCTTTCTATTGACCCCTTAAAGTTACCCCAACGCGTGTGCCTCTTAACTTTGCTTGAAAACAGAGCCGGGTCCGGAGCCTGGTGCTGAAAATCAGGCACCTATTTCACAAATCACAAATGCATCCATGGCTACAGAGGGCTGTTCACTCTTTAATCAGTCACACCAGGCATATTTTACCAAAAAGAAAAAAAGAAGTCTGTGCTGCTATGCTGTGCTGGTTGGAAATGATCACATCCTTTTAGATGCTGATGACAAACTATGTCTCAGTCAGTGTTTCTAATAATAAACTATCGCTTCAAATTGCATATTAGATACAGTATAACATTAAATCCTGTGTGATTATTCATCATTCTCTCCAGGGCTAGCCCAAGGCAAAATTGTAAAGCAGGTTAAGTTTATCCTTCACAGACCGCCTCTCTCAGTAATGCATGCAGATGCCCATTCTCCTCGACTACCCAAAGGCCTTACTGACCTGCCCATTGGACTCTAGAGTCCTTTAGAAAGCACACCAAACTTTAGCCCATTTCTTACTATGGAAATATGCCTGCTAGTTTTACAATCCCTCAGGACCTCAAATTAGGTGGCTGTGATTGGAAAACTATCACTCAAAATAATTCACCTGGAGCTGTAATATCCAATAATATTTCCATGTGTTCTCATGGGTAGAATATTATTTTAAGAGAGACTGGAAAGAAAAAAAACACACACGTCATGACATATCTCTACTTGGAACACACAATTGTGTATATGGTATACAAATAGTTGTAAAATAGTATAACTGCAAGAAAATATTTACTTAAAGACAACTGTTAAAATTTTTTAAACTGTCATTTTTAATGGGATAAATGAGGTGTTCTTTTTTGCATTTTCTATTTTCTTATAAAGCGCACATATTATGTTTGTTGTGAAATATTTTATTCACATAAACAAAGCATAAAAGATAATGAATGTCAAATAGCTACCCTCCCATTTTATCAAATTTCTAAATTTTGCTATATTTACTTTAAAACGAATGTCAAATAAAACATAAAAGGCAAAATTGAAGCTCCCTGTGAGGCAATAGTTTTTTTTTTTCTTTTTCTTTTTTTGAGACGGAGTTTCCCACTTATTTCCCAGGCTGGAGTGCAATGGCATGATCTCGGCTCACCATAGCCTCTGCTTCCTGGGTTCAAGCAATTCTCCTGCCCCGGCCTCCCGAGTAGCTGGGACTATAGGCATGCACCACCACACCCAGCTAATTTTGTATTTTTAGTAGAGACGGGGTTTTTCCATTTTGGTCAGACTGGTCTCGAACTCCCAGCCTCTGGTGATCTGCCTGCCTCGGCCTCCCAAAGTGCTGGGATTACAGGCGTGAGCCCCCGTGTGCATCCTGACAATTTTCAAATCATTTTTCCTGTAGGTACCGATCACTATTCATAAATTTTGGTGTTTATTATTACTTCATAAGTTATTATACTATTTCAACAAATAAAGATCTAAGAATAGTAAGTGTTATTTTGGAATTTTCAAGTATTATAAAAATCTTATCATACTGTATCTATCTTTGGATAATCTGGTTTTCTTAGGTCCACTGTTTTTTAAATTTATTCATTTTTTGAGTCTTATTCAAAAATGCCGAACTCCTCTTCTGTTCATTACCTAATTCTATATTTTATAGTTATAAAAATAGTGTATTCCAATGAGAACAGAGAGTGACTCTTTAGTTAATAAGCTCTTGTTCACTCATTTTTAATTTATTTATGTGCTCTCCAATCGTTTGTATTTTCCCCTTACAAACAATGCTGCAAAAATAAAAAGTTTTGTAAAGGTCTCTTTGTGCAGATGTGTAAAGATTTTTCTAACATGTATACCTAAAAGTAAAATTGCTGTGTCAAAGAGTATCCACATCTGTGACTATATTAGATAATTCAAAATTGCTCTTCATAGTAGCTTGTACTCCCTTCTGTAAAGTATGACAGTTCTTGTGTGTCCACATTATCACCAACACTTGATATTGTCTGATTTTATTTTTGCTTAAAGAATGTAAAAAGGTACTTCATAGTTGTTTTAATCTGTCTTGCTTTCCCTAATAACTTACAAATTTGAAAGTATCCTCATTTATGAATTATCTATTTAGTTCTCCCCTTCTGTTCATTATCTGTTTAAATTCTATATTTTATAGTTATAAAAATAGTGTACTCCAATGAAAAGAGAGTGACTCTTTAGTTAATAAGAAAATCAATGGTGAGATATTAATTGGGCTAGGGGCCTTCCATATTCCTTAAATACATATAGTTCTACTTTCTTTGTGTTTCAAAGACTAATTCTAATTGCCTCAGTCATTGTTCATTGTGGTCTACAAAATATGATTACATTTACAAACACAGTGTCAACATCTCTAGGTTCAAATCCTCATTTTTTCCTGTTTTTGTGTGACTATGCACAAAAAATTTTAACATCTCAGTGGCTAGGTATCCTTATCTTAAAATGAGATGATAACTCCAATCCCCAAATCCCAAATAGAATAGGATGGTTGGGAGTACATAATGATATAATGATAACTGTTAATGGATGTAAAGTTGTTAGATTGGTACCTGGCATAGAACAGTTATTATTATTAGGCATTATACACTTAGAGTATATTATAAATCACATGACATCTTAAGCACACTGAGATGTCAAATAAGGCTTTGTAACCACATTTTAGTTTATGTAATGTGTTTTTCCTACAC
Organism: Theropithecus gelada; assembly: GCF_003255815.1. Lineage (NCBI taxonomy): Eukaryota > Metazoa > Chordata > Mammalia > Primates > Cercopithecidae > Theropithecus > Theropithecus gelada. The sequence continues at coordinate 63,102,751 of NC_037671.1, read as the reverse complement.
AGCATACAATTTTTAAACCACTGTTTTTGCCTCATCTCCATAGGTTTTTATTTTACCTTCGTCCTGTTAAGCTACTTTTATTCTCTATTTTAGATACATTTTCTCTCTGTTTACATATATAGCCTTGTAAACCTTAATGAATGCTGTAAAAATGATTTGAAACATTTTAGTCAAAGATATTTTGAAAATCTCATTGGTTTTCCTTTTCAGATAACTCAGAAAGGTGACTCTCTAGATGCAAAATCATAGCCTTTTCCAAAGTCTTAGCAAGAAATGACAATCTTAGAATGTGGCTATAACTGAAAATGTCATTTGATTGCAACGGAACAAAATAATATCCTTGACCCTGCTTCTAAAAGCGAGGTTAAAAACTTCAAACCCAGAGACATTCCTTGTAATTGACTCTGAAACCCCTAAACTACTAAAAATTGAGGGATCAGGATAGAAAATTATAGAAGCAGCAAGGTACAGTTGATGCCTGAGAGCACTAAAATCTAATCACAAAACTGAACACAAGACAGATGCAACCACATTTAAAAATAATCTCTAATAGTTCTTCTATGTGACCTAGTCATAGCTTGAGTCTCTCTTTGCTATTCATCAGGAGAAAATACCCAGAGTGATAATGAACTTTCAAATTTGTTATCACTTTTTTTCTTCCTCATAATCTAAACATTTGGAAACCATTATTTTTATAACTTGTCCGGTATTAATTCCTGTCCTCTTTCCAGTCCTCTTATTTCCCATGCTCTAAAGTTGCATTTGTATTTTAATGAGCAGACTTCCTTTTTATTTTTTTATTCAAAAAGTTTCCTTGGATTTCTAGTAAACAAGATAAAAATAATTTCAAAATTGAAATAAAGCACGTTTAAAAACCTGAATGCATTGAACTTGGGAACTGCACAACAAATATCCCTAAGGAGGAGAGTTAATCATTCAGCTCTAGTAAAGGCATCGCTCAAAGAAAAAAGCAGAGGGTCAGAAACATCAGAAAATGGTGCTCTTCTTAATACAAATAATGAAAACATAGGAAAAAGTACCATTTTAATGTGTATTTTAAATTCCAAATCTTCTATTTGCTTGCTATAATAAATTCAAATAAGATAATATATATGATGGTAAACTGAGTCCTCATTCTTCTCCAGAGTTGCTTCCACATATTACTGCTTCTACAGTTTTGCTTTTGTATTTTCAAGACTGTTTTAAATTTAAAAAAGTATATAGTCATATCAATATTTTAAAGTGATTATATATATACTTAAATATACATGTGTCAGTAGGGTGTGGTGGCTCACACCTGTAAACCCAGCACTTTGGGAGGCTGAGGCAGGTGGATCACAAGGTCAGCAGATCGAGACCATCCTGGCCAACATGGTGAAACCCTGTCTCTACTAAAAATATAAAAATTAGCTTGGCATTGGTGGCGGGTGCCTGTAGACCCAGCTACTAGAGAGGCTGAGGCACAAGAATCTCTTTAACCTTGGAGGCAGAGGTTGCAGTGAGCCAAAATGGCACCACTGCACTCTAGTATGGCAACAGAGTGAGACTCCATCTCAAAAAAATATATATATATATACACACACACACACACGTGAAAACATATATAGCTCCACTGTAATTTATTTTCACTGAAATATATATCATGGATAACTTTAACAAACATTCTTTAAACTATCTCATTTTTAAATGCAGCAGAGTATTTCAATATATAATTATACCATAATGTATGTATCCATCCTACTTATAGACATTTATATTTTCTCTATTTCTTTCTTATTGAAAAGTTTGAATATGATTACACAAAAATATTTGTATATTTAAGCAAAAATATACATGTCATATAAGAATATTTGCCCAAAATGTAATTACTTGGTTATGAGATATAATCATTTTAAGTGTGCATAGATCCACAGAAACTTTCAGATATATTACACCAAATGGTATTCCTATAAAAAGTATGAAGATGAGAAGTTCCTCATAAAGTTGGTTAATATTTGAAGTAATCAAGCCTTTCTAAAGTGTACCAATCTGATAGATTAAAAAATGGTATTCTTTTATTTCAACTTCCATTTTCTTGACATCTATCAAGAGGGTCTCAAACTCCTGACTTCAAGCAATTCTCCTTTCTTGGCCTCCCAAAATGCTGGTGTTCTAGGCATAAGCTACTGGGCCCAGCTAAGGTTAAGGATTTTTTTGTATGTTTAATGCCTACACACATACCTTGCTAAATATTTTGGTACATACATATTACGTGTCTGTGGCTATTAATTATCAGGGGAACCAGCCCCCAGTATTTCAACGTATGTTCTTTTCTATTTTCCCTAAATGTCGGCTGGTCTGAGAAATAAAGGGAAAGAGTACAAAAGAGAGAAATTGTAAAGCTGGATTTCTGGGGGAGACATCACATGTCAGCAGGTTCCATGATGCCCCCCAAGCCACAAAACCAGTAAGTTTTTATTATGGATATCAAAAGGGAGGGAGTATACGAATAGGGTGTGGGTCATAGAGATCACATGCTTCACAAGGCAATAAAATATCACAAGGCAAATGGGGGCAGAGTGAGATCATAGAATCAGGGTGAAATTAAAATTGCTAATGAAGTTTTATGTCTCACTGGGCACACATTGTCACTGATAACATCTTATCAGGAGACAGGGTTTGAGAGAACACAACTGGTCTGACTAAAATTTACTAGACAGGAATTTCCTCATCCTAGTAGGCCTGGGGGCACTACAGGAGACCAGGGCTTATTTCATCCCTTATCTACAACCATATAAGACATTCCTAGAGAGGTCATTTTAGAGACCTCCCCCTAGGAATGCATTCTCTTTCTCAGGGCTGTTCCTTGCTGAGAAAAAGAATTCAATGATATTTCTCCTATTCACTTTTGTAAGAAGAGAAACATGACTCCGTTCTGTGCAGCTCCCAGGCAGTCAAACCAAATGGTTATCTCCCTTGTGCCCTGAACATTGCTGTTATCCTGTTCTTTTTTCAAGGTGCCCAGATTTCATATTGTTTAAACACACATGCTTTATGAACAATTTGTGCAGTTAATGTAATCATCATAGGGTCCTGAAGCAACATACATCTTCAGTTTACAAAGATGATGGGATTAAGAGATTAAAGACAGGCATAGGAAATCACAAGAGTATTGATTGGGGAAGTGATAAATGTCCATGAAATTTTCACAATTTATGTTCAGAGAGTGTAGTAAAGACAGGTGTAAGAAATTATAAAAGTATTAATTTGGGGAACTAATAAATGTCCATGAAATGTTCATGGACATTTTACATTCTTCTGTCACGGCTTCAGCAGGTCCCTCCATTTGGGGTCCCTGACTTCCTGCAACAATTTATGATGTAATTTATGATATAAAAGTTTTCACTTTTTATATAATCAAATCTGAAAAAGGAAATGTGGTAATACCTTTGGACATTTTTTTCTCTAAAATATCATCTCCTAAAAATATTTCTTAGTACATTTTACTAAATCATTGGAAAGAATACTTGAATATGTTAGAAACTCAAGTTCTAGTCCAATTGTTTCTTACATCAGTTGTGTGATCTCATAAGATCTGTTAACCACATGCGATTCATCTAGAGGCCTCCCAGCAATCTTGAGATTCTTGAAGGAACAAGTCATAAGGATCCCCATCTGCTACCTGCATTAAGACCTAAAATCTCTAAAACTTCTAAACAGATCATTATCCTTAATCTAGATTTCTTTTCAGCCCTTTACAAGGACTTCTGAAACATAATGTACTTAAGAATCATCTGGAGATGTTGTAAAACTTCAGGTTCTAATTCACTAGGTATAGGGTAGGGCCTGAGATTCCACATTTCTGACAAATTCCCAGGAAATGCTAAGACTGCAGCTCTGTGAACCACACTTTGAATCCCAGGCCCTAGAATTATTCTTTACATAAAAAGAACTGCAGGATAGTTCCAATTATGAAAATAATTAGTATTACCACTAATGGTGACTATAAAATAGTTCTCATTCATATGGCATTTCAGTTGACAGAGCACTTTGACATTTGTTAACTCCTTCTGATATTCACAATAACCCACTACCCCGATGAAGGCAGGGCATTAATTATTCAGAGGAGAAATTGAAGGAGTGTTAACATCCATGCTCAGTGTCACACAGCTAATAAGAGACAAGGTGATCTGTGAGGTTAACTCAGACAGAGACACAATATAACACAATGGCCAAGAGAACAGTCTTTAAAGTCAGAAAGATCTGAATATTGTCTCCTTCACATTTTAATTGTGTGCATCGTACAAGTTATTTAACCTCTGTATTTTAGTTCCTCATTTATAAAGTGGACGTGCCTATTTCATACACTTGTTAGACTTAACCTCTAAAATGCCTGGTACAAATGCCTATCATGAGTTAGTCCCTAAATAAATGATAGCTGCTGCTGTTATTTGCCATCCTTATTATCCCAGAAAATTCTGCTGAATTGTTTTAGATACTTCCCATCCTCACAAAATCTAAGAGAATATTTAACTTTCTTGCAGCACTTGACCACCACAGGCTTTACATAAAATACATGACAGGATTAGACACTTGGAATGAGCCTCTTCATTGCGTCTCTATTTAGCTGGGTATGTGGGAGGACTTGCAGTGTAGCTGCCTATTGATGTGTTGTTATGTATATAAAGAATTTCTGCCTGCAGAGTTTCTGCTATGGCTTTCAGAAGTCCACAGATGCATGCACATTTTCTCCAAGTGTAGAATAGGAGTTATTTTTTGATAGTGGGATACTAGCGAACTATTATACTTGGCTAAGCTTCAGATGATTTCACCAGCTGTGATTTGTGCGAAAAGTAACTAAGCAGTGCCACTAGAAAAAGCTGAAAAATGACATCTATGTCAGGGACAGATAAATGAGAAAAGAAAAACAAAGGAAAATGCTGTGCCATATTGATAGTGTGTGGGGTGTGACTTATGAAAGTGTCTCAATAATTATTAAATATTGATTTTTTTGTCATTTATGAATACTAACATCAAGGCTAGGACAATATACTCTTTTTAAATGTCTTAAATAAAAAATTTTCATTTTCTCCTGGGTTAGGTTTTTCATCAAATGAAATAAAGTTGCAATATTTTTCTACTTGAAATTTATAACTTTTTCTGTAACATTTCTCAGTTCTGTGGTTGGAAAGTTCATAGTTCTAGGTATTTTGACTTCCAATCATTTCTCATCCAACTGGATCACTATTAACATGAGTTTTACTGCTATATTTTTTTCAGAGATCCCTGGTATGCAAGAAAAATAGAAACAAAGTATAGGACAAAGATAAAGATGTATGATGTAAGATCAATTTAAGGGTAAAAAAATACAAGATTATGATTTTATAGGACTGTCAGTGAGACAAACAGTTGGTCAGCTCAAACACTCAACTGTTATTTTGATGGAATATTTGATGGATTCGCTGTGAACAACTTAACTATTGATGTGTGAGATGGAATTTAGGCAACATTTGTCATCATAGGGGACTGGGCTCCTGGATCAGGGAACAGATAAAATGCCTATTCTCTTTGTATGAAAAGAAGTAATAAGGAATATGTGTACCATGTAAGAAAAAGAGAGCTAGCAGCTGAGATAAAAGCAAGAAATTATTTGCACTTTCGCAAAATTGCTTAAAAAATAGGTCATCAAGAATGTCTAATTTAACAAACCTTAGCAATGATATTTAATATTCAAAGTAGGATACAAAATTTTACTTGCTGCAATATGTCTATAATATCAAAACATATACATATACATATATAGAAAATGAGATGAAATACATACAACAAAATTTTAACTGTGTTTAGACTATGAGATGATTTTCATTTCTGAGTATATTCTATATTTTTCAGTGTTCAAACAGTTCACAAATTACTTTTATACCAAAACTATGATTTTTAAAAGTCCATAAGTAAGAAACAACAGTTTAAATCTGAAGGAGAACAGATGATCTTTGAAGTCACTTTGGCCTAGGGTTTTTTTTTGTTTGTTTGTTTTTGTTTTTGTTTTTGTTTTTGCTTCTGCCACTCAGTCAGTTTAGTCTGTAATATGCTGTGGTATCAAGCAACCCCAAAATCTCACTGGCTTGACAAAACAAAAGTTTATTTTTCATACATGCAAACCCCACCATGGCTGCAAGGAAGCTGCACTCCATCTGGTATCAAAACATTCCAGACTAATCTGCTTTTATGGCTCCTCTGCAGAAATACATGCTTCTACTACCTACATGGCACGGGCAAAGAGGGCTGGAGAGCTGAGCATCGGCAGTTAAGCACTTCAGTTCAGAAGTGGCATTCATCATTACAGTCCACATTTTATTGCCAAGATCAGTCACATGACTAGTAAAGTGTAGTCCTCCTTGTTATGAAATCACAGGAGAGACAGATAAAGTTTTGGTAAACTTTAGAATTGTCTAACATAGCCATTAGCCTCCTAGCAGGTCATTAGGCAATAGACTTCTCTCATCTATATAATAGCCTCATTTCAGGGTCACTGCTACAGTGCCTGGCATGGATTTAGGAATTATTAATATTTATTGTATTCTCCCTTTGCCTACAGCTGAAGCCAAATATATAAACTTTGTTCTAAGTCATCTATTATTCAGCATCACTATTCCTCCTACCTTTAAGTTATCTGACATGATATTGGTAACTACATTTTCTTTGGGTTTACAACACAATTATTTTTCATGTTGTATTACACCTTCTAAAACAGGTTGTTCAATAGCTCTATGTGAATTAGTGATTTGTTCACAAAGCTCAATCTCCTTTTCTACGACCTCCTTTTCTAAGTGCCAGGAACAATTGATCTCCCAAAAGCAAACACTAAAAAAAGAATAACAAAGTACTTAACCACCATGTTAGCTTCATCTGCTCCCATCAGCCCAAGTCTGCAATTTCATCTTACTGAACGGGGTCAAGTGTAGATGACTCATTGGCTTAGAAGACCTCCCCAATGAAGCATGTGATGTGGTGGAAAGTGAATTATCTTTGGCATCAGACAAATGCACATTCAGACCTTATCTCTACTACCTATGTGCCATGCAATCTCAGGCAACTGACCTAGCCTCACTGAACTTCAAATTTTTCATCAGAAAAATGGAAATAAAAATATTTATCCATTAGATGCTTTTTATTTTCCATGTTGCATCTCTTAGGCTCACTTCTAATTTCAGTCCTAATTTTGATAAACAACCAAGTCAACTTCCAGTGTCCCACTTCAAGGTTATATCTCTACTTTTCTGCTTTAGGGCCATCTCCCATGGTGCTGTTCAACTCAGTGGAGGTTAGCTGGAGTGGAGGGAAATTAACAGCTCCTGGGGACAGAAATAATCAGTCAATGTCCCAGTCTTCTATTATTTAGACTGATGATTTTGAGAAGCATGTCCTACACTTCTCAAAGTACTGGTGGAACCAAGCCTGCATTCCCCACAGAAGAATCCTCAATGGCGTACCTATATGTGCTTTTCCTTCTTCCCTTTTACCCTGTTGCTTCAGTCCTCTGTCTGTGAATCACATTCGCTATAAACTATACTCAAGTTCTTGCCTCGAGTTCCACTTTGGGACAACCCAAACTTAGATTATAACAGATTTTGGAAAACATCTATATTTATTTTAAATATGTTATATAACATTTCAAGGCTAAAGTGTTCTTGTGCAGTGATTAATCTTAAATAAACCCATACACTTCTGGTGACACAGTCATATTTTGACACGACTTTTCTATATGTAATTCCTCGTCATAATACCAGGTGAGTGAGGACAATGGATGGTAATATTCCTGAAATTCATTCCTATATGAGGACAGCTACAAATAGCTAACTATACTCACAAGTGACTATGAACCTCATAAATATAACCCATGAATCCAAACTAAAATGTATTTCCAACTGAACTGCCCTTGAGTAGGTCCCCACAATTGTGGCCAGTTCAAGATTATGCAACTTAAGGAAAACTGTGACAGAGGATTTTGTCATTAAAAAAAAATGGTATATTTTAAGTTGGAGTTACACTATCTTACTTTAGAAGACTTGACAAAAACATAAGGTCATATGAACACATTGGTAGGGCTCTTCTGAGGACCTTGGAAAGGCTCCGTGTAAATTAGGAGCCCTGAAGCTTAAGCTACATGAGCTTCATGATAAATCCACCTCGGGTCATGGCTATTAGTAAGTCATTATTGGATGACAGCAAGACTGGAAGAGAAAGAAGAATCAAGAGGAGCAGATCTTCCTATGGTACTATTTTGCATTCCGTGTGGAAAATGTAGTCTGAAGTCATACAGTAAGCCTTTTATTTTTTCACTCAATTATTAAAATCTTAATATAAAAATGCATGTAGAACTTTCTTACAAGACTAAAGAAAAAAGATAAGGTTTTAAATTTTAAGCTTGTACTTATTCTGGAGAGTGAATTGGAAATGCAACAAGAGGATAAGTAAAGCTTTATTCATTTAGCACTTGTGGTGTTTCATATATGGGTGTGAAACTAAAGAAAGAATTTGACAAAGGATTTTAAGTAATAAAATAAAGTGGAAGAGTCTTTTCAAGCATTTTACATATAATGAACATGGTAATTACACTTTTATTTCTAAGTGTCATTGTAGATCCACTGTTTAGTAATGCTATAGTTGTCCAATTAAAGTGTTGCTTGCATTTTAAAAAAGTCATTTATTTCCATGTATTTTGTGTGCATTTCAGATTAGTCTTTCTTCTAATTAGTGAATGTCTGTCAGTTTGTAGTTAGATAATGTATGTTTAAGACTGATGATACAGCTGCTTAATGTATAATTCTAAAACAAAAGCATAGAGAAATATGGAAAAAAAAATTAAAAGGCAAGGAACTATAATATTAAAGGTAACAACAAACATTCTGTAAAATAATCACGCTTCTTATTCAATAAAAGCTGTCAAATTTTCATCTCTCAAATTTTTCATCCTTTTGTGTTTATAGAATAATAAGTAGTTTATCAGGTAAAATTATATAAAACGGATATATTTAGTCACCAAAAGAAAACAAAAAGCAAACCTTTCTCTGAGTGAGATAGTTAGCTTGCTAGCTAGAGGTAACACAAACATGTGCACAGGAGGAACCCTTATTGAGAAATTGACCATAGTATTATAGAAAATTTGGAAAAAAGAGCATTTTTGCCATCCATTCCCAACACGTGGCCAGCTAGTCACTCTTGTTCTGTGCGACCTACTCACATCATGGGACCATAGGTGTTTCACAGCCTAAGAGAAGGTAGGTAACTAAAGTTGTCGCTTCCTCCCAGCCTTCCCCAGCTATAGTGTAAGGACCCAGGATGATAAGAACATGAGGTTGGAGAAAGGATGGGATTTCAGTAAGCAGCAGAAGCAGGTATTCACTTCCATGCTGCAGAGCTGACGGTGCAGCACACCATGTAGGAGAACCTGGAAAGCAAGTGCTGTGACTTGAGAAGTTCCAAGCAAAGGTTCCAGAGTTCTAAGTTAGCATGTCAGGATTAGGGTGCCTGCCTCCGAGCACACTCTGGGCCTCACTTTCTTCATAGCAAATTGAAATATAGTGCATAAAACAGGACCAGTGGTTACACAGAAAGATTATTGAAGCTATTTTCCTTTTGGGAGAGTTTTCTCTTTCGTTCTCTAACCTGGCTAAATAACATGTTAAATATTTCTACTCATGGCTTTGTGAAACTTAACTAGTGCTTAATCTCAAAAAGTAAAGCTTCATACGACTATGAAGCATGAACAAACTACGAAAAAGTAATGTCATTTGTCTTATAATACCCACTTTCTGACTTGCTGTGGCATAATTTTAGACCTATAACACTCTTCAGTGAAGTGAAAAGAGGTACCAGCCTGACAGATGCAGTCAAAGCTGAGGCCGTAGCAAATCCCAGTGTTAGCAATTCATTTAGCTTAATGAGTTGTTGTACATGCCTGTAAATTTCATTTCCTCAGCTGGAGACCCCTGAAATTCTTAAGTCTAACACACTTCTGAAAACTCTTTTCATGCTTTTGATGTTAGATTAGATAATGAGATCTTGCAGTATCCCAGCAAAACACATATGAGAAATTAACCTGCTTCAAAAGGGGATACCCCAATGACTTCCAAAAGAAAAAGATGACGTAGAAATCTTCGTCATAAATATCTTTATGTTCTCCAAAGGATGGCAGATAATTAAGAATAATTGAACTACATACATACCAGAATCTCATTTTTGGCTTAGCTAATTATTGGCAGGGTAAAAAACATTTTGTGGAATGAAAAGACTGTGGTCTCTGACTTATCTCTATGTGTTTGTGGCTGACACATCTGGCTGATAAGCCGGGAACATCCATGCCAGGAGCTGGGGACAGGGTCTGGAGAGAGAGAGACCCAGTTTTCTACCCTGTGATACAGAAACTAAATCCCATGCATTAGTGGATATCTCCACCTGAATCTCAAAGACATCTCAAATTTGAACTTAATTTATTTCCCAGAATCTGAGCCATGTATTTTAATACCTTATTTTTAATTGCACTTTTTAGTTACAGCAAAATCGAATGTAAAATACAAAGAGTTCTTCCTATATACTTATTCCTCCATATGCATAAACTCCTCCACTAAGAATACCTCACACCACAGTGATACATTTTGTTTTATTTTGTTTTGTTTTACAATAAATGAACCTACGTTTACACATCATCACCCAAAGTCCATAGTTTATGTTAGTGCTTACTCTTGCTGTTACACATTCTGTGGATTTGGATAAAAGCACAACGACATGTATCTACTGTTGTAGTATCATACAGAGTAGTTTCCCTGTCTTAAAAATCCTCTGTGCAAAGTCTATTCATCCCTCTCTCTGTCATCCTTTGGCAATCACTAATATTCTTATAGCCTCCATAGTTTTGCTTTTTCAGAATGTCATATAGTTGGAATCTATATAGCATGTAGCCTTTTTCCACTGGCTTCTTTCATTTAGTGATATGCATTTACATTTCTTCCACATCTTTTCATGACTTTTTCACTTTTTAGCACTGAATAATATTCCATTGTTTGGATATACCACATTTTTTATCAATTTACCTACTGAATCCATTGATCACAGGAGTGAATACCAATCCTTCTCAGAACCACGGTAGTCAGTCTAGATTTCTTCCCTCTCCTCCCTCCACATTCAATGTAATTTGTCTCCTGAACACGTCTGAGATTTGTCTCATCCACTCCTACTGCCTTCCCATACCGCCACTAAACTAATTTAGGCTCTCACCATTTCTTACTTGAAGTAAGGCAGCATAACATTTCTATCACTTCCTATCAGACTATTTTTCTAACCAGATAATGTGTGCCTTCCACTACTGCTGGAATTCATTCTGGATCCTAAGGTTGATCATGACTCCTTTCTTCATCCCCGATGGCCTTCTATAAACTTAGCAAACACAAGGTGTGCTATGACCTGGTTCCTGCATACCTGGCCAAATCCATTCTTAAATACTTTTCCTTTTCCCTTTCTGCACTGACTCCTATACCTCATACTATACTTTAGAGGCACTGTATTACTTATTTCTCACTGATCTGGCCATGTTTTCTCCTTTCGACTCTGAACATGATGCTCCAGTTTTGGGGGCTGTTCTTTTAGCACTTTTCTGGCTGAGACAAGCCCTTTTCTCAGAACTCAGCTTATAGCTCACTTCTGCTTGAAAGACTTTCCTGACAAATCCCATCTGTAGTAAGGAGCCATATGTGTTGCCATATATACCAGACTATTTATTATACTTCACTATAATAATTTCTTTAATTATTAGATACTCCTCAGGTATCCAAGACCATAAATGGGGGCTGCTCATAGGTAACAGTCAGCATGGGATCCCGCCATGGCATTCAATGACCCTCTTGAGGAAGATATTTTTCTCTCCACCTCAAGGACTCCTAGGCACTCATCACTTATTGTCCAGTCTGCTTTGCTCCTTCTTCCCCTAAGGCCAGTGTTAGCTGATGAAAACATTACACTTCCAGCTCAAATCTGAATATATCTGATTCAAACCTTGGTTGGCGGTTTCACTGACACGCATTTTGGCTTTTGGCATGGGATTACAAAAGGGAAACTTGCCTTGGGGGTGCCAGTGAACATTTGGGTAGGGGAGAGAGTGTAGGGTTGGGGAGAGAGTGTACTAGAGACTATAAATATGCAGCAAGTATGCAAACAAGACTTTCAGACATAAAACACCGCTATACCGTCAGTACTGGTTTTAAAGTTCTAAATGTTTAATATTATTCTTACAGTGAAGAAAAATATTGCCCATTGTTTTATAAATTAAAATTAGGCTATTGATCACTGTAAGTGATTAAACCAATTAGGAATGAACTAGAAATACAGTTCTTATATGATTGTATCTAATGAATTTAAATACTTTTTTCAGTCAGTGAATTTCAGCTTGGAATAAAGATATTACATTAAAAGGGTTTATTTTCATGCCTATTAATGAGCTTCCAAGTAGTCATTTTTGTTCATTGACAAAAAATTAAAAAATTTAAAAAGAGGCTGTTTCGGGTATTAACATTTTTATTCTGACACATGGTCTTTGTTTCTAGTCAATCATCTGCAGTATTAAAAGTAATCAACCTGCTTTCTAATTTAACTGAGAGCTTCTGAGAAGTGATTTCTCTCTTTTCATAGTAAAGTTGCATCCTGTGATCAAATATCACTTTATTTCTGCCAGGACAAAAGCCTTCTGGTTGTTAGCAATTCAACATAGCCATGCCAACCAACATCATTGTCTAAAATGTTTTTAAAGATAGGCACATATATCTATAACTAAAGAATTTCTCTAGAAATCTCTAGGTATCTCACAAGTCAAGGAATAAAGTATTGTGCTACCAAGCATCTTACCTAGTATAAACGAATTAAGAGACATAGCTACATTTATATTTGGGAGTTTGCCTTCCACTAAGTGAACTTAAGATGGGAATGAAAATTATAAAATAACCCAATGAAATGCATCTTTAAAATGTAGTATAGTGATACATGATTAAAGTAGTATATGAGAAAATATTACAAGATCATAAAAACACATTTTTACACAGGTTACTAACAAGGTCGTTAATGTTTTTTATTTTGCCTGAGTCAGGGTCCCAGTAGGAAACACATGGCACACACAAATTAGGAAAATTTGAGGATGATTTCATGAAGGAATATTTAGGATTGTATAGCCAAGGAGTAGAGAAACCATAAAGGAGAGTGGGGAATGCTGAGCCTAATAGTAAAGGAACTTTTTATCATTCCCAGTGCCTAAGGGGAGAAGGCAGTCAGCAGTTACCAAAACTCATAGTGAGAGAGCCAGCTCTGTAGAAAGGACTGCCTGGAGAGGACTCATGACCTTCCTTATAGGAACCCAACCTTGCAGGGGACATGATGCAGGAACTGGGGGCATACACAGTCCAAACTCGTTCTGCTCCTTCTCACTGATTTCTTGCTAGAGTTGCTCATTGGCTGAACCCAGATGGTCATCAGAAGGTAATATTACTCCACTGAAATCCATTACAGGTCCACCTCCTTGGGATGAGAGGCAGGTGAAAACAGATTGAGAGTACATCTCAAGAAGTAATATAAAGTATCCACCAGAGCTACTAATATTAAACATTATATGCTGTGTGAATAAATCACACAAAGAATTTTCACTTAAATATTCTATGAAGCAAGAAATTAATTCAGTATCATCAAAAGCCTCAAAGCTAAGAAATAATCATATAGGGTTTCTCATTATTAGATATTTGCAGATACTGGGTAAAATGTAATTTTGTGATTCAGGTTTATTAAACAATATAAACATTCAGACAAAATAGATGGGAGATGATCCCAGGAATAGAATATATTTTGGCCCAGATGTTCTGTTTTTCATATTAATTACCTCCCCTTTTCATTCTCATTGCTATCACTATATAACTCCCAAATACCACCATTTACACTCAGTGTTTCTAATGCTTTTCACTTACTGACTATTTATCCATGCACTTGTCCATTATCCTATTTATTTATTTATTGGGATGGAATCTTGCTCTGTCACCCAGGCTGGAGTGCAGTGGTGCGATCTCGGCTCACTGCAACCTCTGCCTCCCGGGTTCAAGCAATTCTCTGCCTCAGCCTCCCAAGTAGCTAGGATTACAGGTGCCTGCCACCATGCCTGGCTAATTTTTGTATTTTTAGTAGAGACAAGGTTTCACTATCTTGGCCAAGCTGGTCTTGATCTCCTGACCTCGTGATCCTCCCACCTCGGCCTCCCAAAGTGCTGGGATTATAGGTGTGAGCCACCACGCCCAGACTCCCATTTATTTACTTATCAAATATTTAATACAGCTAACTCTATGCCATCTCTGCTCAACTCTTGAATGCCCATATTGATAACCTTTCTAGCACATTAGACTTCAGTGACAAAATCTTATCCCTTTTAAATATGTAGAGCTTTTCAAACCTGAAAATCTCAAGATCTGAAATCACTTTCTGACTATAACTTACTACCTATGTCTTTCATATTCTCTTTTTTAAAAAAAAGTTTTTCATTATAACAGATTTCTTAGCCATCTAATCTACCTGCTGAACATGGTAATCAGTCATCTCAAGAAAACCCTTGCTGCCACTAGAATGTATGTCTTGACTACTCCTTATATCTCCCCTTTAAAGTCCTTAGTTCAGGACACACTCCCTATGAACACTTCCCAGTTGCCATAGTTTCTTTGGGAAATTCACGAAAATACATATATTGGGTGAACATGAGTTCAGGATTTCAACTGGATTAATGTTCTGAAGGCTTTTTATTCATCTCTCCTTGATTTTCCATACATTTTCTTATAGTATTATGCCAAAATTATCAGACGTCTCAAATTCTTTTCTTTTCAGAGTTGGTATTAAAACTTATATATGCTGTACCTGTTTTACTCCCATCCCCTGGGCCAACTCTTTATCTAGATCCTAGATAACCCAATATATTAACCTATTTATGCCTGAGGTTGCAATTTTTTGAATTTTTGCAAGCAGACCTTGGAGGTGTCCTTGAGCAGTAGGATATAAATTCCCCCATGCTTAGCATTCCAATAATGGAACACTAGGCATAAAAGCTTCTGATTTTAATTTCTTACCTGCCAACATAACACATCATATATAACAAATAGTTTATAACTTAAAGCAGCCAACCTCTCATTTGATACTATCCATGTCCTATATGTGAATTTTCTACTTGTACAAGCAGGCTGCTGAGTGCTGTTGGTAAAACAGCACAATTATGAGGATACTTTTTATTTTCTCTAGTCAACTAGGGCTCTTTTTTCCTTTTTCTTGAGACAGTGGTCCTAAATCAGCAGCACTCTCCCAAATGTCCTATTTAATTGCCTTGCCTCTGAATTCACAATTGAAATAGAAGTCATAAAAAGTAAACTCTATTGACCTTCCTCACCCTACATATATCCATAATTATAGCTATTGTTTTATATGCTCTCTTCTCTTATTCCTTGAGAAAAGGAAATATTCTTTCTGAAATGAATGCCCTATCTGCGTGAATTCTGAATTCCAACCCTTCTTTCTCTGCTCCTCCAAGACTTCGCTGTGTTATATACCCTCCTTTCCCAATATCTTGCTTCTTTCTCACTTCAAAAATGCCCAAGATTTTTCCATCTTCATAAAATAGTTATATCAGAAACATCATTTTGACTTTTATGTTCCCATTTAGCCATTCCTCTTTTTCTCTTTCTAGCCAACTTTCTAATGTCAACCCTTCCTTGTCTACTACTTACTGCTCACCTGTTTACATCTGCTATGTACAACTGAAGTTCTGTTTCAACAGACACAGAAATTGTGCTTGAGTTTAGGAATGGTCAATCCAATGGACACTCGCTAGTCTTTCTCTTGCTTCATCTCTCTTTGGCTTTGACATTAATGATCATTTCTCTTTTAAGTGTTTAAGGTCACTATTCTCTCAATTGCTTAATACAAAAAACATCTGGCAGTTTTCATCCTATACAGGCATACCTCACTTTATTGTGCTTCACAGATACTGAGTTTTTTACAAAGTAAGGATTTCTGGCAACTCTGTGACCAGCAATTCTATGGGTGTCATTTTCTCAACAGTGTGTGTTTCTGTGTCACATTTTGATAATTCTTACATTGTAAACTTTTCCAGTGTTAATATATGTTATCCTGATTTATAATAAGCGACCTTTGATATTACTATTATCATTGTTTTGTGATATCACAAACTGCACTCATATGAAATGGCAAGCTTAATTGATGAATATTGTGAGTATTCTGACTGTTCTACCAACCAGTCATTCTCCTTTTCCTCTCTCTCTCTTTCTCTCTCTCTGGGCCTTCCTATTTCCTGAGACACAATGATAATGATACTGATATTCGGCCAATTCAAAATAATAATCCTATTATTATGTCCTCTAAGTGTTCAAGTAAAGGGAAGAATCACACATCTCTCTTTAAATCAAAAGCTGGAAATGATCAAGCATCACAAGGAAGGCATGTTGAGAGCTGAAATAGGTCAAAAGCTAGGTCTCTTGCCCTAGTTAGCCAAGTTGCTAATGCAAACAAAAATATCTTGAAGGAAATCAAAAGTGCTACTCTATTGAGCATCCTAATGATAAGCAAGTGAAATAACCTTATGGCTGTTATGGAGAAAGTTTGGTCTGGATAGATCAAACCAGCCACAACATTCTCTTAAGCCAAAGACTAATCCAGAGCAAGACCTAATTCTCTCCAATTCTGTGAAGGCTAAGAGAGGTGAGGAAGCTGCAGAAGAAAAGTCTGAAGCTAGCAGAGGTTGGTTCATGAGGTTTAAGAGCCATCTCCATGTCACAGAAGTGCAAGATGAAGCAACAAGTGATGATGTAGAAGCTGCAGCAAGTTGTTCAGAAGATGTACCTAGGATCATTGATGACGGTTGCTATACTAAACAATAGATTTTCAGTGTAGATTGAACAGCCTTCTACTGGAAGATGTCATCTAGGAATTTCAGAGCTAGAAAGAAATTAATTTCTGACTTCAAAGCTTTAAGAGATAGGCTGACTCTCTTGTTAGGGCATCTTGCAGGTGGTGACTTTAAGTTGAAGCCAATGCTCACTTATCATTCTAAAAATCCGAGGGCCCTTAAGAGTTGTATTATTCTACTCTGTCTGTTCTTTAGAAATGGAACAACAAAGCCTGGATTATGGCACATCTGTTTACAACATGCTTTAATGACTATTTTAAGTCCACTATTGAGACCCTGCTGCTCAGAATAAAAGATTCCTGTCAAAATGTTACTGCTTATGACAATGCGTGTGGTCATCCAAGAACTCTGATGGAGATTTACAAGGAGATGAATTTTGTTTCATGTCTGACAATACAACATCCATTCTGCAGTCATTGGATTAAGGGGCAATTTCAACTTTCAAGTCTTATTGTTTAAGAAATACATTTTGTAAGGTTATAGCTGTCATAGATAGTGATTCCTCTGATGAATCTAGGCAAGGTCAATTGAAAACGTTCTGGAAAGAATTCACCATTCTAGATTCCATCAAGAATATGTATGTTTCATGGGAAGGGGTCAAAATACCAACATTAACAGGAGTTTAGAAGAAATTGATTCCAAACCTCATGGATGAGTTTGAGGGATTTAATACCACAGTGGAGGAAGCAACTTCTGTTGTGGTGAAAATAGCAAGAGAACTGGGATAATAAGTGCACCCTGAAGATTTGACTAACTTGCTATAATCTCATGATAAGGATGAGCAAAGAAGGTGTTTTTTGTTTGTTTTGTTTTGTTTTTTTTAAAGAATCTACTGCTGGTGAAGATGCTGGAAACATTGCTGAAATAACAACACTGAATATAGAATATACATAAACTTAATTGATAAAGCAGTAGCAAGGTTTGAGAGGACTGTCTGCAATTTTGAAAGAAGTTCTCCTGTGGGTAAAATGTCATCAAACCGCATCACATGCTATAGAGGAATCTTCTGTAAGTCAATCAATGTGGCCAACTTCATTGACGTCTCATTTTAAGAAATGCCCATAGCCACCCCAACCTTCAGAAACTACCAGGCTGACCAGCCAGCAGCTATCAACATCAAGACCCTCCACTAGCAAAAGTAATCACTAAAGGCTCAGATGATCATGAGCATTTTTTAGCAATGAAATATTTTCAAATTAAGGTATATGTGCTGTTTTTGGATATAATTATATTGCATACTTAATAAACTACAGCATAATGTAAACATAACTTTTATATACACTGGAAAACTTAAAAAATTGTGTGACTCGCCTTGTTGCAGTGGTCTGGAATTGAACCTACAATGTCTCTGAGGTATGCCTGTACTCCTTAAGATCAGTTCCACCTACACCCAGGTAACCTCAAGTCCTATTAATCTTGTTTAAATATTGTCCAAACACTTTTCTCCCTTCCCATAACTCCTGTTTAATTATTCTATTTTAAAATATTCCCATAGTGTTATAGTGTATGTTTAAACCCCTTCTCACTCGCCCCTGAAACAATCCCTCTGTTTTGATCACAAGAATATTTCTAAATAAAATTTTGATCATATGTCTTATAATACCTAAATACTACAGCATAATGTTCATAGTAGTTTATGATCTATTCTTTGTTTATAATCACTTTCTGAACTTCTCGAGGACCTCCCATACTGATTAACTTTTACTTTTTAATGTCTAACTTTGTTTTTCTGTCACAAAGCACTACTTCTGTTGAGAATTCCCTCTCTGCATCTTTCTGTGCCTACTATTTAAGTACCCACTTATTCTTCAGAAAATCAAGAAATCACTACCTACTCTGTGAAACCCTCATTCAGCTCCTTACTTTAGTCTAAAGACTGAGGTATATCCCAGAGATACTGCAGGTTTGGTTCCAAAGGCCACTCCTGGTTACACACATTGTCTTGCAGATGCTTCATTGCAATGAAAAATTTATTTAACTTTCTACTTTCTTACTAGTCGTGGACATTTTGAGAACACAAAATGCACCTCATCATTATATACATAGCACCTAGCATATGCCCAGAAAATAGATGTTCACAGATATTTGTGAAATGAATAAGAAACATTTGTCAATCTCACACCTTACCTGATGGAGATCTGTTTTTCCCTCTGTCCTTCCTTGCTCAAAATCTCTCTAGATCAATATGCAGAGCTCCTCGTGTGTGAGGCTAAATCTCGATCTTTACTCTGAATTGTGTTAAGACACTGGGTTCCCATTTTCTCATATTTGCTACTTTTGTCTTTAGCTCCTTTCTATTGCTTGCTTCCCTTCCATCCACCACACCAACATTCTTGGTATCTACATTCCCACACATCTTCCTATACTTCCCTGTCAGGTTCAAATTTGTATTTTTTGCCCTCTAATCCATCATCAAAACTTTCAAAATTATTTCCTGCATTTGTATTCATTTCCTCATCATTTGTATATTACCTAATCTGGGTATATATTTTCACTAGGCATATTTTTTAGAGCCCTCATGCTTCATAACCTTTTTAATATTTGATATTTTAAAAACTTACTAAAAACACCTACCTCCTTAGTCTGGAGATTTGAAATATTGAATCATTTTTCTATCTATTTCACCAGCTTTATTATTCTGCAGATGAAGAAATGCAGGTCACTGAAAAGGACTGCCTCATCATTTCTATATTATTATAAAAATAGCTGTTATCATTCCTTGGCTTAAAACTGGCCAGTAGTTTCTTAGTGAAGTAAAAATAAATTTCAAAACTCTTATCATAGACTGGAAAGCCCAAGATGACCCTGATCCTGCTTCAATAAATCTCACACTTTGTAAAGTACCACTTTTTAGTTTCCCCATGATGCTAGGCTCTACCACCTCCCCCGCCCCGCCCCCGCTATAACTGACATCCACAGCACACACTTCCTTAGGAGCTTTTTATCTAACTGTTCACTCTTCCTAGATCTTTGCATGGCTCAAGCTTTAGCTCAAAGTTCACCACTTCAGAGAAGCTTCCCTTAGCATCCATATATAAGAACCATCTCTCACCCCAGTCATCCTCTGGGGGATACTTAGAGATAAACCTCAGGAAAGAAAAAAAAAAAAAAGGAAGATATGGAATCCAGGAAAATAGTGAAATCTATTTGTGAAGGCAAGTCCTCTTATAAAAGCTGTTTAGTTAGGCCCAGAGATCACCAGTGCAAACACGAGAAGGAAAGCTCTAGGAGAAATGGCTCTAGGGAAAAGAATACATGTATAGGTAGTAGGGATAGATTCATTAATGGTAGAGTAGAACTGATAATTGAATAATGGTAAAAATACAAGATATGGAGAATATAAAGTTTAAAACATCATTAAAACACGTGTGTGCATGTAACTATAAATTGATCTCTTATTTGCACTGAGCACTATTGACATAGTTAAACCAATACAAATGGATTTCTGTGTGTGTGTGTGTGTGTGTGTGTGTGAAGTAATGCAAAATAATGCCAAGTTCTCCTCTATCTTAGAAAACCCACAGACAATGCCTAAACTTAGTATAATAAAAATAATCAATAAACATTCTATTGATATGTAGGGAGATATCAGATGAAAAAGCTGAAAACGTTAGCAAGCCTGAAACATGGGAATGTCTACCTTTATTCAGGCTAGTTTTTATAAATTTTCTGGTACCACCTGACATTTTTAAAAATGTCCATGTATGAGCTTCATTGCATTTTTAATATTTAAATAAAGAAATGTGAACAAGAGTAAGGATAACTTAATATTAGGAAAAATCAAACTTAAATTTTTATCCTTTTTTTTTAGTTACAAAAAATATTAATTATCCCTTCCTGAGACTGACTTTAATATTTTATCTGTCCTTTGTCATAGTATGCAACATTTATAGGATTTAGAATTATAATGCAAAAGTAAAATGCAAAACATATAGTCAAACTGTGTAGAGTAATATCTACTAAGTTACACGTAGTACATTCAATTTTACTTACATATAAACATAAAAAACAGAATGGTACACTATAGTGAAAATCCACATTTATGCATATGCCTCAGCATGATTTTTATATGAAAGATTTATGATAGTTACTTATTTCTGCCTATTGTATACTAGTGTACTAATCTTCAAGCATTAATATATTAACATTCATTTGTATATTTATCTCTGTTTTATTTTATTGCAAAGTATAAAACTTTTTTAAAACTAGACAGATAGTATTGAATATGCTGAAGATTTTTAAATATTTATATAATTTTAAGAGTCCTGTATATTTAGTTTTGGAATAAAGAGGTTAAGTCTGGATTGTGGATATTTTTAATTGTCATAACTCAAATGTAATTGTCTTCTTACATGAGAGAAACTTTCTTTCACCCTGTAATTAAACTCAGATTTGTAATGTTGAATCATTATGTTAAACTATGCTATGTCTCTTTTCAAACAAGAAAAGGCACACATAAACTCTTGCAAGAAAAGAGATTCTTGATTTTTAAAATTAATTATCTCTAAAGATTATACCACTCTCTCCATAATAATTTTTGGACCTTTTTAATCCAAAAATTATTGGAGATAGTTGGTTCCTAAATAAGATAATTCAACTGCTATCTCTTCACCAAGATAGCTAATAGCTCATTATATTCAATTATAATTTATTTATTTTAACGCAGTATATTCTATGATAGGCCATTTATGTTTTTAAAAATGTATATAACCTTTTATACCTTACTTTTAATACTAATAAATGAATTTTTTGATCTGTATATGGAAGCAAATCATCTAGTTCCAAGGACATAATTTAGTCTTATGCAATAAAACATCACTGACAGGTATTTTACTCGGAAAAAGACAACTATAATTAATGAAATATAAAAATGAATACATTATACAACAAAATTAATCATCTGAAAAGTTTTAGTCTATAAATAGAGAATATTATTTTGGCTAGCAGTTTGGTAGATTGTAAAGAAAAAAGTTAAATGAAGGCTCAGAAAGAAAATAGTCTTTCCCCATAGTTTAGTCATATTCATGTTCCTCTTCTGGAAAAAGAATTAATTGCAGGGTTAAATGCAATTGTCCTTGTTGGTCTATGGCACCATTTATGATTTCTGCAAACTAGTATGTTACTATTTGAAGTGTAACTCTCAACAAAAGTCTCCTGACTGAAAATCGAATCCATGCTTTTCAATCCACTTCCCGCTTCACTACTTGTCGGCACTGAATGTAGGTGACTACTTCTTTACTGAAACCTTTCTGCCTCTAAGTCACCCATTTTTCATCTTATATTCAGTCTCACAGCTCAGGTCACTACCATTTATTACACTTTTACTATTTTCAAAGTTCCTAAGGTACTCATATTCCCACTTCTATAAACACACACACACATACTGAGCTCCTCACACTGCCCCCAACATGTAAGTCACACAATCTATGCTGTATATCACAGGCAAAGTGAGGTCATACAGCCTAATGGTTAAGAGTATAGACTCTACATGACAACTGTTGGGATTCCAATCCTGCCTCCACTATTTGCAAATGTATCACATTATTTTGAGGAAGCAACATTGCTTTCCTTTATAAACTATGTATTACAATTATATTTCATAATATGAGTCAAATAAATCAATGCATATAAATGGCTTACAACTGTGCACATAGTAAGTACTCCATAAGGATTAGCTGTAAAAACTCAAAATAACATAAATCATACCATGTCACTCCTCTCTAAAAAGTTTCCAATGTCTTTGTGTAATCATGAGAATTAAAAATTCACACGACGTGCCGTGGCTCATGCCTATAATCCTAGCACTTTGGGAGGCCGAGGTGGGCGGATCACGAGGTCAGGAGTTCGAGACCAGCCTGACCAATATGGTGAAACTCTGTCTCTACTAAAAATACAAAAATTAGCCAGGCATAGTGGCATATGCCTATAATCCCAGCTACTCAGGAGGCTGAGGTAGGAGAATTGCTTGAACCCAGGAGGCAGAGAGCTGAGATCATGCCACTTCACTCCAGCCTGGGCGACAGAGTGAGACTCCTTCTCAAAAAAATAAAATAATATAAAATAAATAAAAACTAATACTGTTCACCATAGCCTCCAAGGCTCAGCATAGCTTGTTGTGTTCCCACAATCCTCTCCCACTTTACCTCTTGCTACCTGGGTTTCTTTCAGTTTCTTGAATGTGCCATGTTTTGTTGTATTTTGCTCTAAGTGGCATTGCTCCTGTTATTCCTTCTCCAAGGAAAGCTCCTTCTCTCCTCTTTGTTTGGAAGGCATCTACTGCTAGGGAACTGAAATTTTTTTCTATAAAGGAACAAATGCAAAGATTTTCTAAATTATAGGCTGCACATCCTCTGTTGCAACTACTCAACTGGGCTGTGTAGTGCAAAACATCTATAAACAATACATGAATGATGGGTGTGGCTGTGTTTTAACAAAACTTTATTTAGAAAAACAGGCAGTGGGCAAGACTTGACCGGAGGGTTGTATACAATTTGCCTTACCACTCTAATCTGTTTCTTCACAGCCAAATTTAAATGTCATCCCTCAGAGAGAATGTTACTGATTCTGCTATTATTCTAGATCTCAGCCCTGAGATTGTTTTTATAGCACTTATCACAGTGTATAATCATTTGATTTATTACCTTGTTTACTGTTCCTTGTGAGACCCTTCCATACACAGTGAGCAGTAAGCATTTAGCACAATGATTATTGCTTGGAAGGCATGCAATAAAATACTTTTTGAATGAACAAATACTATTTGACTTTGAAACAAATAAGTAGAACATTGCTGAAAGAGCTATATAGATTATCAACTGTGGGAATGTATCCTTTATAAAGAATCTTTGAAATAAGTTTTATTATCGAATTTAGAAAATTTCTCTCTTGCAGTTTAGAGCTCATGAGATGCTGGAATGTTGATAGCTCTTACATTTCTGTCTGTTGCTTAGGGATTGCCTAGGGATTAGAGATAAACATGGTCTCTTTTTTGTTGAATATGTATGTTATGAGAATTAGAACTGAACAGGCCATCTGAGGGATAGTATCTTCCTTTAGCATAGTTGATTTCATAGTATATATGTGAACGATATTCATTTCATGGAGAAAATTAAGAAGTCATAGCAATCAAAGCATGCTCCATTTTAGAAAGTTCATGGTATGCTTTAAGGCTAAATATTCACAGCATGCATTTTAAAGATGCAATTAGGGGCAATGATGCACAAAATTGCATGTGCAATGAAAATATTATTTTTAGAAATGCAATTGAAACATCCAAAGGAGCTAAAAATAAAAGATTGTACTGCTCAGGTAAAAACGTGTAACAATGTAATAAGCTATGTACACCGCAGAAGCTACTGTTATATTGGAGAAAGTTGTCTTCTGTGAAGATTTTTAGATGTCCCAAGCTCAACAGCCTTTGACCTAGGTAGACAGATCTCATGTCTAGGAGACTCAAGATTGTAGATGACATTGGCAAAATGTTTAGATGCCAATTTTCATGATTAAATATATTCGTTAAATTTCTGATGTTATATTCCATATCCCTTGTTAAAATTATTTCAAAATATCAAGATGTTTTTTTGAGATACAATTCTTTGCTGAGTTTAAACTTTCTAATTATCTTTCTATATAATAAATAAACTGTGATGACCTCTGTGCTCTCATTGATGGTCAAGGTTCCTTGAAACAATTTCAAAACTCTCTGGATCTGATAACCTGAGATACTTTGCTTTTCATTTGGGTGTGTTGCCCCAGATACATCTGTTTTTTAGTGTATTGATTTTTAAACTGTTCTTTCTATGTCTTGAGCCATAAGTATAACTTACATTATTTTCAAAAGCTTGTGAATTACATTTTCAACAGAAGCAATTACTTTACATCAAGACAAGTGAATGTGAAAATTTTTATAAATTTTAGTCTCTCAAAATAATGGGAACATGGAGAAGTCATTTTGAACACAATATAAAACAAATCTGTAGAGAAAAGAAATAACCTAGCTTGTATTAATATTACACAGCAATAAAAGGGAGAAAATCTGGCCCAACTAAAGCTGAACCTTTGGTTAAAAGTATCTTTCAATGAAAAGTAAATTTCACAGCTTACCTTCCTATAATGTTTAGATGATTGTAAGTCATTGTAGCTATTGTAGAGCAGTTACTACCATTTGAAAAGTCACTTAGTCTAGGAATTATACCCATACAATACTGTTCAAGTAAATTAGTGAGTTTTTTTTCCTTCCATATAACTAATGTTGAATCTGTATTTAAGCTTTCAGAAACCTAGATACAAACAAGACACATGATATATTATTCAGGTTACAGATTGCATTTATAAAGTGATGTAGTTTACCAAAGTTTTAAAAGTTGCATGTTCCTAGTGAAAGACAGATTAAATATTTCAAATAAATGTTTGCCTTTCAGAGTTAGACTTTAATTTTATTTAAGAATACTTCCAGAAAGTTGTTCCCTTGTTATGCTAGGTCAGCTGAGCATATCATAGTCATCATCTCTAACCCATAACTATGCTACAGAGTCTATGTCTTACCAGAGCCTAGAATAGGCACTGGACTAGGCACCTGGAATAGACCACTCTATATATTTGAATACATACATATATGTATATGTGTGTATATATATTTAAATATATGTGTATACATATTTTTAATATATGTAAATATATAAACATGCAATTATTACCATCAGTTGTTTCTGGGATTTAGAAATGAAACTATATATAAGTATTGACAAGGACCTAAATGACTGCAGGAAGACAGTGAAGAGAGGACTTGAACTGCTCTTTGAAAGATAAGCAATTAAGGAGGGGAAGTGTGAAGAAGCTGATAGAGCTGGTCAGTAAGAAAGGAGCTGGACCCGGCAGAGAAAGTAAGACTTTAAAAACATGATATGCAGAACATGATGTTTTGATGGAAGCACCATCAGACCATGTAAGGCTGACCCATGCATGGGAACCTTCCGTCTAACTCCATCCACTAACCACCAGAAAAGCCAAGCCATTCTCTTTTCCCTGCACTCTCAAGATATTTTGGACCCACTTGAAAGGCCTGCCTTGTTATCCCCAGAAAGCCCGGGTATATGCATAATAAACATGTCATTACTCCGAGAGAGAGAGATAGAGAGACAGAGAGAGAGAGAGAGAGAGCACGTGTGTGTGTGTGTGTGTGTGTTTAGCATCATCAGAAAAAAATTGGGAGTCGGGATCTATCCTGCTTGTGCTGAGTGGCCACAGAAATACATTCCAAACTATATTTAAATTTTGATCAGAACTTTTGTCTTTGTTCAATGTGGGATGACATTAATCACTTTCCGGAAGAAAGGAATTTTTACACGGGACTATCTCATCCTTCAGTGACAAAGTTATTTTCATCCACTAGGCACAAACTCAAATACTACTCAGGTCTGAGGTTAAATCCACTCTATTGCCTTTTGCACATCTTTTTCTTTCATTTCCTCTGCCCTCACTTCTCCCAACTCCCTTTTGGATAATGTCATGCTGACTTGAATTTCTGATTACGTTTGATTATTTGAAGAGTTTTATTTATATGATACAATGATTAGGGTTCTTCCAACATGCCAGTAATCAAGAAATTTGCTTCACTGATGCAGCTTCTAGAAACACCTAACACAAGAAAATTTTTGGCCATGCTCTACAACAAGCTGCTGAAATAATTCGTAAATCACGGTCTAGGGGGAGCCTATGATATTTTCAAAATTATATATGGCATAAACATTTGTCTTCCACTGAACTGCAGTAACTCCAATATCAAATGTTGTGTTAAAATTCTGGCCTGTAGAAATGATCACTCAGTCAACAAATATTCGGTTCACATCCCACAGAGGTCAGATCCATATGTTACACTGGATGCTTAGGGCAATATATTTAACACTTCTCAGGGAAAACTTACTTTTCATTTGTTTCTAGCCAGCTTTCCAAAACTTTCCCCTAGAGAGAAGATAAAGTAGATGGGAGTTAGGAGTATCCAAGCATAAAGAAAAGGCCAGAATGTGGAGCGGAGAGAGTAAGAAGAATCTCATGTTATCAGTATGCTTCTTGTACTTATTTTGAGTAAAAATAAAAACCAGTGAGATATTTCTAACCTGCCAAAACAAAGTGAATCTTTGCTCCTGGCTACAGCTTTCAAATGAAAATAAGATGCTACGATAATCCTTGCTTTAAACATCTTTTATAGCAGTACACTTTTCCCTGCCTTTTCTTTATATTGTTCCGTGGGGTTTGCTATTTTATACACCATTTTTATTTTCTTTAAGCCAGCAAAATCTTGGTTTGGATGTTTCGCCTTCCAGTGACCCAGCTGCCTTATCATTTTATCTAATAGTTGTAAAATTAGAAAGCTCTGACAAATCCCTTATGGATGTACTGAGCCCAAGGAAAGAATTTTCAGTGGAGCCTGGAAATGGGAACTCTGCTAAGAAACTTTGCTGCTGGTAACTTTTAAACCAAAGGCACAATCTTTGAATGGGGATCTTGAGACTAAAATAACTCTGTAATGTAATTGTATCAATTTTAATTTTGTATTTATATCTCATTGTTTGTTTCTACCAGGCCCTAAAGGGGACATTTGTGGCTGCCATCTCACTCTGTTTCCCAGTATATTTCCCAGAACAGAACTCCTTAGAATTTATGACCCAATTTTTGCCTTTGATTTAATCTGAAAAATATCCAACTCATACCAAGTACAGAGCTGGCAGTTAGGAACGATAAAGCTGTCTTTCTCCAAAACCAAGGTTGCTAAAAGGTGCAGATCAAGGCTCTGTCTCACCTCCTGTGCTGCAGTCTTTCTTATGCACAAATAGATTTGCTTTTATTTTCCAGTGTTCATTTACCCATGCTTTAGAGAAATTAAATTACCTAGACAAAATTCTTAAAAAATACGTCAACTAAAAAAAATCAAGAAATTTGCTCCCAGATGAAAATTTGACCTCATATGGGAAAATTAATAATATAAAATAAGCGATAACATAGTTTTTTTAATATAATATTAGTAACTGTATGAGGCCTTATTTTCTCTATTTAAAAATGCTTTGTAAGCATTTCTGTTATTTATCCAGGGTAATTTATTATTATTAACAATTTCTAAATTACTATTCGCATCACAAATCTAATGTTTTAAATAAACATTTTTAAAGATCCCAATACTACAACTATATTTGCATAGTCTAGAAAGAATTAATCTTTACAATATCTTAAATATTCTGCTAATTTATTTGTTTAGCAGTGATAAGGTACAAATTCCCAAATTCTTTGAAATATTAATTCATTTCATTCTTTTAACATATTAAGGAGATAAATGCTGTTAATATTCTTTGTTAGAAATAAGAAAATCAAGACTCGGATTGGTGAAGCATCTTATCAAAGGTCACACAACTAATAAATGGAGACAAGGGGATAAAAACTCAGGCAATCTGGCTCCGGGCTCCATAGTTTTAACCACTCCCCGGTGCTCTTTCTTAATGCCGTAAAATGTTCATTCATATTAGGTATATTTATTCACATCAGTGAATAGTAACCTTAGATAAATCTTTGTGGGTATATTTCCTCAGAAATCTGGAGCTAGAAAGCGTATCTAATGAATTACTTTACTGACTCATATCCATAAGCAATAAAAAGGTAGTATTCTTCCAGGAAAGATTTCATGCTATGCTATGAATGCGGTTCTTATATATTTAATAGCAATTTAATACTTAAAATGTATTTTCCAATCTCAGTTTGGTGGCAACAATTCTACAATTCATTTTTATTTACTAGTTTTTCACCACTGGATCCTAAGTCTATAGGTAAATTAAATGCACTTCAAATGCTACTTCAAGCAAAGTTAAGCTGTGCATATTTGCAGCATTTGGAAAACAGCTAATCTATTTATGAAATGACTAAAAAAAGGTGCTTACCCAAAAATAATGGCAAATCATACATTATCATTATGAAATATAATGCCAATAGTAATAAAACAAACAGATGAAAGTATTCTTAATATTTCAAATTAAGAAGTAAAAGCATTGGTTACTGACTAGCCCTGAGTACCAAGCAAAAACAGGTGTGTTGACTAAGCCTTATCTATAGATGAGCTTCTGATGGGTGCTGGGATAGCAGCCCTTTATTAGTCCATAATGCTGCAAAGTAGAAAAAGTCATAAAGATGGCAATTCAGGCAAGAAAAATGGTGTTGCATCTAACAGAAATTGGGACTTTAAGAAGGGTAATTTCTTGAAATTGGTTTTGGATGAGTCAAATTTGAGCTAGGTCATAAAATTAGAAAATTGCAGAAGATTTTAAGAGCTAGAGACTATAGCTCAAGCAAGTCCTCAAGATTACAGAGATAAATTTAAGTCTTCTGTATAGACAAGTGAATGGAAACTAAGAAAGTGGATTAACTATATTAAGAGTAATTTAATTTCTGTACCATTAGGCCGCAAGATGATATTAAACACAATGGTTATGAGTCCTAGCTTTTAAATTAGACAGCTGTTAGCTCTGCCACATATTGGCCATATCAATCTAGGCAAATCAATTACTAAACCTTTCTAAGTCCTAATCTTCTAATCTGTAAAATGGAAATAATATGTACATCACTGTGGTCAGCAGAATCCTGAAATACTTCTACAATTTTCTGCTCCCTGGAACTCCTGTTCCACATCATTATCTCCCTTTGAATGTGGGTTAACCTATGAATGTAGTAAGATGGTTATTCCTTAATTAGGTTAAGTTATGTGGCAAAAGATCATGGCTTGCTCACCTCCATGATTATGCTAATTTTCATCAGACTAGGTCATAGTTGACCGGAGGGAGAAGGTGGAGAGACGCATTCCTCCTTGCCTGAAGGAGAGCAAACATCCACTGATGTTGTAAATTGTCAATGGGGGAGAGGGGCACATGGCAAAGAACTGCAGGTGACCTCTAGGAACTGAGGGTGGTCCCTAGCTGACAGTCATCAAAACAAAAAACAAACAAGCAAACAAACAAAGACTTCTCTCCTACAGATGCAAGGAAATGAATTTGCCAATAATCAGTGAGCTTGGAAGTAGACTGTGAGTCTCCAACCCACACCTTGATTTCATCCCAGTGAAACCTAGATAATGGGGCTAGATAATGGAAACTGTGAAATAAATTTGTGTCATTTTAAGTCACTAAGTCTATGGTAATTTGTTATGCAGCAACAGAAAACTAATGTACTCACAGACTTGTATACCTAAATATAATAATAATTAAAAACTACCTATAATAGTATGTTGCTATAAGCACCATCCCATAATTGGACCTTGGTAGCATTGTTACATATCCTTCTGACTCCTAATCTATTTCTAGATTTGAAAATAAGTATTAATTTATATTCAGGGGCTTAAAGAAACCTATCAGAAAGCCATAATTCAATGACATTCATATCTCAAATCTAAAGAATTCTGATCTGTTACCTTTTTCTTTTCTATTTGATTTCATTAAAATTTAACTAGAGGAAGATCTCAGAAAGTAGTTTGAATAGGCCACCATTAGCAAGATTTGTATTATCACTGTTTTGGTTGTCATTTGCTTTGTCATCTAAAAAGATATAAGTTTTTCTAAAATGACTTAAAAATACAATAATACTGGTAAATTTGTTTAGGTCCAAATGTAATGTTAAAACACTAATGAGTTTTTTTTTTTTTAAATATTGTGTAATATATTTTGGAAACTAAGTTCAAAGTAAATTTAAACATAAATAAGTTAATCATGGAAAAAGAACTGATTTTTTAAGGATCCAAAAAGTAGGGCTAAGAAAATGCCATGGAAAATAAGGTGCACTTTAATCTCTTCAGGATAGCTGTCCTGTGCATCTTCACACACCTCTGTGATTTGCATCTGTGCCCTCTACGTCAAATGCCCTTTATAATCAATTTCACCTCTGTGCAGTCTTTTCTCTTACAAATAAAAAAATTGAATAAAAATATCTATCTATATCCTTAGCTATATTAAGTTTTGCTACATAATTTCTTCAGAGAAAGTATTTTTTTTAAATTATTTATTACTGGAAATGGGTATGAACACACTAAATGTTAATTAAACACAACTGAATTGATAAAACATTACTCACAAATTTAACATGCTTAAATATTTGTTTGACAAATGAAGTCAAATGTTAACTTACTGTATTATCTAAATATCCTTCTATTAATATCTTCTAGAAAGTTGAATATAGTCTTGAGAGCATTTTTGTAGGTGACTTTTAGTGATTATACTTATGCCATATCAAAATGGCCATCAAGAAGTTGCATGAAATTCAATCAAGTGGTATATCTATCGTAAGTCAAAAATATTTCAAATGTGTTGACAAAGTTTTCTGGTTAAACTAATTATTTTAATATTATGTAAGAATACTCAATAAAATGGTTATTTCAGTGAAAACAGTCTTTAAATAAGATTTGGCATTATATAAACGAGAAACCCATCACTGAACAGTTTAACATTTCTACTATATCTGAAGATATGAATCAAATGATTATGGAAATCAGTTCGGTAACATAAAAGTGAATTCAATCACTCAAATTAAAAAACAAAATTTAATTTACAGAATGCACATGATATAATTACCAGTATTTATTTTTTATCTTTTTGTTAATAGTCATTCTAACTGGGGAAGAATGATATCTCATTGTGGTTTTAATTTGCATTTCCCTGACTAGTGATGTTGAACATTTTTTCATATATCTCTTGGCTATTCCTATGTCTTCTTTTCAGAAATGTCTATTCAGATCATTTGCCCATTTTAAAATTAGGTTATTATTATATGTTTTTCTTTTTGTTTCCTGTTGAGTTTTTTTTTTTTTTTTTTTTAAGTTTCTTGTATATTCTGGATAATTACCCCTTGGCAGATGAATAACTTGCAAATATTTTCTCTCCTCCTACAGGTTTCTCTCCATTTTGTTGATTGCTCCTTTGTCACACAGGCACTTTTTAGTTTGACATAATCCTATTTGTCTATTTTTGCTTTTGTTGCCTGTGCTTTTGAGATATTCTCCATTAAAATCTCTGCCCAAACCAATGCTCTGAAGTGTTTCACCTGTTTTTATAGTAGTTTAGTAGCTTTGGGTCTTACATATAATTATTTCATCCATTTTGAGTTCAATTTTGTATATGGTGAGAGATAGGGATCTAATTTCATTTTTCTGGATATGGATACCTAGTTTTCCCACTACCATCTATTGAAGAGACTGTCCTTTCCCCAGTTTATATTCTTGGAACTGCCATCAAAAATCAGCTGGCTGTAGATACATGGATTTATTTCTGCATTTTATATTCTATATCATTGGCCTATGTGTCTGTTTTTATGTCAATGCCATGCTGTTTTGGTTACTATAGCTCTGTAGTGTATTTTGAGGTAAATCATGTGATGCCTCCAGCTTTGTTTTATGCACAGAATTGCTCTGACTATTCAAGATGGCTTGTGGCCTTATGTAAATTTTTAGTATAGTTTTATCTATTTCTGTCAAGAATGTCATTTATATTTTGATAGAGATTGCAAGGAATCTGTAGGTCGCCTTGTGAAATGCAGTCATTTTAACAATATTTATTCATCTAATCTATGAACATGGGATAGCCTTCCATCTCTTTGTGTCCCTTTCCATTTTTTTCATCAGTGTTTTATAGTTTTCACTGCAAAGATCTTTCACTTTCTTGCTTAAATTTGTTCTTAGGTATTTTCATAGCTATTGTAAATGGAATTGCATTCTTGAAATTTTTTCAGCTAGTTCATTATCAGTATACTGAAATGCTACTTATTTTTGTATGGTGATTGTATATCCCAAAACTTTACCGCATTTATCATTGTCAGTTCTAAGAGGTTTTGGTGAAGTGTTTAGATTTTTTAAATATATTAGATCATGTTATCTGCAAACAAGGATAATCTTACTTCCTTCTTTCTAATTTGTATGCTCTCTATTTTTTTCTGTTATGCAGTTGCCCTGGCTAGGACCTCTAGTACTATGTTGAATAAGAATTTTTTTTTACTATACATTCTTGGTAGATTGTATCTAGGATATTTTCATTTTTCTAGGGTATCCAATTTGTTGACATATAATTGTTTATAATAGTCTTCTGTAATTGTTCTTCTAATTTATCTCACATTATTGTAATGTAGTTTTTTCATTTCTGATTTTAGTTAGTTGAATATTCTTTTTTCTTAATTAGTCTAGCTAAAGATTTCTTAATTAGTCTAGCTAAAGATTTCTTAATTTTGTTGATATTTTCAAAAAACCAATTCTTACTTTCATTGATCTTTTTATTGTTCATCTAGTTTCTATTTCCTTAATTTCTGCTCTGGTCTTTGTTATTTCCTTCTACTAATTTGGGGGAGGGGGTTGTTCCTCTCTTTCTAGTTCCTTGAGGTACAAAGTTATGATATTTAAATCTGCCACATATTTGAGAATTTTCTAGTTTTCCCTCTGTAATTGATTTCCAGTTTTATAACACTGTGCTCAGAAAATACACTTCTTAAGTTTGTCAAGACTTGTTTTGTAGCCTAAAATACAATCTATGCTGGAGAATGTTCTGTGTGTGCTTGAGGAAGATGTGTTTTGTTCAACTGTTGTATGCAATATTCAGTATATCTCTATTAGGTACAGTTGGTCTCAATTGTAATTCAATTCTGATTTTTCCTTATTGATTTTCTGGTGGGGGGATGATCTATCCAATGCTGAAAGTGAGGTATTAAATTATTCTACTATTTTTATATTACTGTTTGTCTCTCCCCTCAGATCTTTCACTTTATATATTTATGTGTTCTGATGTTTAGTACTTAATAAATTTACAACTGGCATATCCTCTTAATAAAGTGACCCCTTTATCATTATACAGTGACCTTCTTTGTCTCTCTTTAATTTTTGACTTAACTAATTTTAATTAATTAAGTCTATTTTGTCTGATACAAGTGTAAACACTTCTACTCTCTTTTACTTTCCATTACATTGAATGTTTTTATTCATCCCTGCACTTTCAGTCTATGTTCCTGCACTTCCAGTCCATGTTGTCTTTAAAACTGAAGTTGGTATCTCAGTCCTTAAAGACATTTCAGCTTTCAGTCCTTCAAGCTGAAGTGAGTAAGCAGCATATATGAGTGTTCTCTTCTTATCCATTCATCCACTGTGTGTCTTTTGATTGGAGAATGTAACCTATTTACATTCAAGGTAATTGTTGATTGGTAATAACTTACTATTGCCATTTTGTTAATACTTTGTCAATCCTTTGTCCCTTTATTTCTCATTCTTTGTGATTTGATGATGTTATATAGTATTATGGTATGATTTTTTTATCATTTTCTTTTGTGTATCTACTATAGGTTTTGACTTTGTGGTTACTATGAGACTTACATAAAATAACTTATTAGTATAACGGTCCATTTTAAGCTGATAACCATGTATCTTTGATTCCATGCCGCCCTTTAGGTGGTATATTTTTGAGTTTAGAAAGGCATTATGAAGAATAAAGCTAATAAAAGCAACAATGAACACCAGAAATAAAATTTTAAAATAAAAAGTATAATGGATAGCAAATAATAGAAGACAAAAATACCAGGAAATATTTCAATAATTATAACTTCCTTAGTAAATTCTAGAATTTTGCAACTTATATCAATGTTTTTTCAAATCTAGCTCATAATATTGTCTAGAGAAATTTTTTTCAATCTGTTTACCACTTTTTTCCTCATAGCTTTCATGGTTTAAATCAAGTAGAACAAAGGCTGGTAAGTTTTTTCTGTAAAGAGCCAGGTAGTAAATTATTTTAGGTTTTGCACATCATATAGTCTCTGACACAACCAGTCAGTTCCACCAATGTACTGTGACAGCAGCCATCGACAATATGTAAATGAATGGGCATGGTTCCAATAAAATTTTACTTACAAAAACAGGAAGCATGCTGGATTTAACCTGCTTGCCAACCCATGATGTAGACTGATGTTAGCAACTTTCATAGCTGTTTTAAACAAGACAATAAGAAACACTCTTCACAGTTACTAGTTGATATATAAAAGAATATAGTCATTATAACATTTAAAATGCAGTACCAAAACTATATGTGATGCATCTATAGATGCTTCGCATGGTAAAGTTTATTATTAAAACTAACTCCATTCAGAAAAAGAGAACAGAACTGCCAATTCCTCACTCCCTAGTCCTGCCGTAACACAGGCTGATCTAGAAACTTTTTACACAATGGAGGGTTCTCTCTTGCTAAAACACTGTCAAGGAATTTTTGCTCCCTTCTTTCTTATTCTATGGTACAAAACTCATATCTGTTATTCAAGGAGTAAATACTGTAAACTAGAGATTGTTCTTTATACTTTATAGACAAATGTAGTTATTTAATTCTCACAACCTAATGAGGCAGGTAATATGCTTCTCATTTTACATACCAGTGAACTGAAGCTAAAAAGATTACATAATATTCAACAGCAACTATCATATAACAGATCTGAGATTCAAATGCCAGTATCACTGTTCAAAGCCTGTGTTGTAGTACTGCAGTGATTAAATGTGAAAACATTCTTTATTATTATTATTATTATTATACTTCAAGTTCTAGGGTACATGTGCACAACGTGCAGGTGTGTTACATATGTATACATGTGCCATGTTGCTGTGCTACACCCATTAACTCATCATTTGCATTAGGTATGTCTCCTAATGCTATCCCTCCCCGACCTCCCACAATAGGACCCGGTATGTAATGATCCCCTTCCTGTCTCCAAGTGATCTCATTGTTCAGTTCCCACCTATGAGTGAGACCATGCGGTATTTGGTTTTCTGTTCTTGTGATAGTTTGCTGAGAATGATGGTTTCCCAATTTGGAACAAATAAAAGACATTTATTCTTATAAAAGTTTATAACTTAGTATAACCCTAATTATAATATTTACAGGTTGAAAAATAGTTTCAAATGGACTTGTATATTATATGACAGTCTGAATTTTGTCTATGATAAACTTTTTGTTTATCAACTGGTAACTGCAAAACTAGTTTTAAGTTTTCAATCAACATAACCTTAAGGAACATATAGAATGAAAATTTAATTTATAATTACAGAACTCTACATTGTTGTAATTGCATTTTCATTATTACGATGCCAGTGTAATATCTCCTGACTACAATATTGGGGGATAGATGACATTAATGCAACTACTCCCGAGACCTCATTCACAGTAACATTTGTAACTAAAAAAACACTAAAAAGTGGAGAATCAAATTTCCTGAACATATACAGAAAGAGATTTAGATACAGACATTATAGATATATAAGATATGTATTTATTCTATATATGATACCTATTTATTCTAGATATATAGAAGATATATATAATAAAAATTAAGTAAATTTTTATTCTTTAATTCATAGAAAATAAAAATTTACTTAATATGCCAAAAAACATTTGAAAGTAAAAAGAACTTGTTTCATGTGATAGAAAAAACTAGTGTATAAAAAACCACCAATTCTAGAACTGTTTGTCCATGTATAATGTTGCAGTTAGGAGGAATAAATGATAAGTATTTGAGATGATGGATATGTTAACTAACTTGATTTAAAAATTTCACATTGTGTGTGTATATATTTTATAGATACTATAATGTCACTTTGTACTCCATAAATATATACATTATAATTTGTCAATATACAATTAAAAAATAAAAAATACGTATATACAAACTCAGTCTGTTGTTGAACCTCCACCACCTAGTCGCTGACTTTGGGGAAAAAACAATTAAACTTCCTGACAACAGCTTTCTCAGCTGTGAAAAAAATGCATGGAATCGGGGTATGGAATAGTTATAAAATTTTGTGATTCTATCACTGGGAAAATTATTGAAATCCCCATATCTAAGAATTTGGATTAAACTGGTTAAAACAACATATTAGAGGGTTATATAATTAGCCTTCTCTCGTTCAAATTTTTCATTAGTAATTTGGATTAGATATTATCTGTTTATCATATTTTCAGGTGAAATAAAGCCTGAAAGAAAAGTAATGTAAGGGATGACAAAATCAAGGCCAAAAAATGTTAACCAGCTGCATGGAATAACAGAGCAACTCAATTAAAATGAAATATATAGTAGGGATAAATATTTGTCCTCAAGAGCAGACACTAATGACTCAAGTACACCTGGGATTTTATACAATAACATTAGTCAATGGCAGTATGTGACTATGAGAATGTATTTGGTATTTATGCATCCATAATATATTTCTTTCTAATATCTTTAAATTTTCATTCTTCTCTACCATTTCACAGGACTTTCAACCAGAATTTAAATCTGGAGAAGCCTAGGTATCTGTCATCTCCATGTCATCACCCAGGCTTCTTATTACTCTTTAAAAATAAAGTCATCTAGCTGGGAAGATTGGTACTACTATAAATTCACTTTACACTGAAACTTCCACACAGCTCATAAATATTATGTCATTTTTCTCAACCTTCTCTCCCTATCTCCACAATGACTAGTTTAAATCTTTTCCACATTTTCAAACCTGACATTCACTATTGCCTTCAGTCTCAATTTGTGTCCTACTTTTCTGAGAAAAAAATTGTTGCCCTCAGATGGCATCTTTCAAAACTTTCAGATCATCACCCATTTGCTTTTTCTTATTTCCACTGCCATGGAGACAATTTCTGAACTACTAACTAAAGCCAATTATTCCATCCATGCTTGACTCCTATAGCATCTTTTTCTCCTATGGTGGGTGCCTATCATCTTTATTATGCCCTTTCTATATTTTTAAAAAATATCTTGCTATGAGATTTGCCTCTACAACATAACCCCTGCCTTGTAAGGCAGACATAAACATATGACAGTCTCAGCCAATGAGACTCTATCTTATTTAAAACTATTTTATTTGGCTTAAACTAGTAGAGTGAATTTTGCTTTTTGTAATTAAGGCCCTAAGTAATTCAGATCATAGTCCCCCCCTCTCTGTTACAGGAACTATGAAATGTTCACTCTCATTCCTATATCTACAACTTCTTTTGTTCTACTAGGCCCTTGTGACAGCATTTAAACTCCTCTAGTCCTTCCCATTCAATGAAATTCCTCCAAAAATCTACTACTGTGCAGCTACTGTCCTATGACTCTTCTCCTTTTTTCAAACATTCATTTATAGGTTCTAATTCAGTACTGCCAATTCCTTACTCCCTAGTCCTGCTGTAACATAGGCTGATCTAGAAACTTCACACAATGGAGGGTTCTCTCTTGCTAAAATACTGTCTCCTTTCAGCTTCTCTGATGCCATACTTCCTTGTGGTGCCTACCTCTCTGGCTGCCTTTTTTAGACTCCTTTGCTATATCCTCTCACTGTTTACAGTTCCTTAGGTCTTAATATCAAACCTCAGTTTCTTCCTTATCTTCCCATATTCTCTAAATAAATCCCTTACACCTAAAATAAAATAAAATAAAAAATGTGGCATGTATACATATATAAAACAAATCTCTCCCACACCCATTGCTCAGCTTCAATTAGTAAAATACCCTTAATTCTAAAATTTGCTTCTTCAGAATAGATCATGCCTGTAAACTTCAGACCCATATAGCCATAGCCAACAAACACCATACAGACATCTT
Source organism: Theropithecus gelada (assembly GCF_003255815.1). Taxonomy (NCBI): domain Eukaryota; kingdom Metazoa; phylum Chordata; class Mammalia; order Primates; family Cercopithecidae; genus Theropithecus; species Theropithecus gelada. Next base: position 63,064,176 of record NC_037671.1, on the reverse strand, counting down.
CACTCAGATGTCTCTTTAGGTATCAAAGTTAATATTCAAAACTGATCTTCTGATCTACAAACACACACACACACACAGTCATCCACCAATATTTTTTATAACATGGTATATCCATCCCCTCAGTGCCTAATGCAAGAAATCTGAGAATCATTAAAGGTCAATGTGGAGTAATCTGAGAGTATGTGCAAGCTATACATACATACATACACACACACATACACACACACACATATATATAATTCTATTTCATTCTTTACCCCAATGTCTATATTATTGATATGAAGTGGAATGTAGAAAGAGGTATTAAGAAAGCCTTTAAATTTCCTCCATGCTTACCTTTAAAAAAAAAAAAGGATTCTTTAGCTTCTATGTGAACAAAATATCATTAATCACCAGGTTCATACTGTGTAGCACTTTACAATATATTTTGATCCTTAATCCAACAGAAGCCTATATTCTGCTATAGAAAAAAAGACAGGGAGCCTACCAGCCAAACAATATGTTTGCAATCTCTAGCTGTGATTTCTAAGAGGTTTCTTTGGAAGCACTCTTCTATCCCACTAGTTTTTAATAGAATAGAGAAAATTGGTTTACAATATGAACTTTTAAACTTTCCCTTATTTTCATACCAATTGCTTGCCCCACACTTGAACCCAACAACTTCCCATATATTCAAGTGTTTTTGTACTCATGGTTCTTAAGCAAAATCAAAGCAGTTTTATTGAATGAGACTGTGCTGTCATATGGGCTACAGATAAAAAGTGGTAGCAATTCATGGACTTTCTAATGTATTTTTCCCATTGAACTGAACTACTGAACCTTTTTAGGTTTATGTATGAATTTTGACCTTCATCTATCCAAGTTCTCCTTGCATGTGAGGCATTTCAAATAGCGAAATAGTATGCTCATGTGGTTATAGTTATAATCCCTTACAGTTGGTAGTCACTTATTCATTAACTTTTTCAGAGTTCGTGATTATTTCCAATGCATGAGATAACTTGATAATTATATAATTGGCATTTCATTTGTGATCTCAAAATAGATATAGCAAACTAAAAATTATTTTATGTTACATAGAAATATAACTATTTAAAATGCCCTTCACGGGTTTCAAAGAAATGAAAGAAATAATACAAGGGACAAATGAATGGGATAAAGGATGGAATAATGAAGAAAATAGGAAGTTTGAAGAAAGTAAAAAACAGTGTGATGCATTAGAGTAAGGGAAAAAAGAAAATGTTTAAAAACCTATTGTATGCATAAAATTGGGAGGAAAGATATAATAATAGAGTAATAATTAATGTTTACAGAGTTAGCTACTTCATATTGCAAAATGGTAAAATACAAAAATACACTTTATTATCCAAACACATAAGGCAACTGATGTAAATGTTCTACTGAATGCAATAGCAGTAATATATAGAGGAAGGTCTCCGAAGTTATAGCATATAGGTTGACATCTCCTAACAACATGTTCTTGAGAATGTTACTTGAACTTTACTTGTTCCTGAGCATGTTGCTTGACCTTTCCAGGCCCCTGATTTCTCCTTTGTAAAAGGGGGTAACTATAGAGTTGTATTTAAGGTCAAAATAGATTATCCAAGTAAACAATCATATTTAGCTCTCACCAAATGAGAGTTCAAAACATGTTAGACAATATCATCATTAGAGTAATGTGGAAGGAATATTATGGGGATCATGGGCTCCAATAACAAAGTCTTCAAGGCAACAGGTTTAGTGAGGACGAGAGATCAGGTGGAAAGTGGGAACCACGGCAGTCAGGAATAGAACCTCTGTGTGGGTGTCATTCTTCCAGAACCTTTTCAGAGTCAGGCAACATTTTAAGATTCTCAATTTTAGAATTAATAAGCAGCAGAATTAGTCTGCAAAGGCAAGTGTTTCTAACTGCAACATTCAGAATATTGCTTTCCTTTTAGGGAGGCTTAAAGATTCAGCTATCTTCTCAAAAAAAAAAAAAAAAGGCAGTAGTGGACATCTGATTTCCAGTCCATTATGTAAGGAATTTGGAAGTCACCATTCTGTCATAACAAGTAAAAAGCTGAACAATCTTAAAAAAAAAAAAAAAAAAAAAAAAAAAAGGCTTTAATGTGCTCCATTCAGAGAAGTAATGTCACAAGGCAAACAGCAGCCCTCAACATTGGAAAAACAGCCAGCTGAATATAGAGAATTGTAATTTATTAGAGCAGAAATCTCCATGAGAACCAGTCCCAGGGTACAAAAATGTGAACTGTAATTGACAAGTTGCTGGAAGCTCGGTGTAGACAAGTCTGAGAAAATTACAAGGGGACACAGACATAGGAGGGTCCTCACACATCTTTGAGTTCCCCCTCAGTAATCCTATCAGGTCCTCACAGTGAATGTCAGAGAAAAATTCCTTCATGCTTCCAGCAAGAGGAAAAGGAAAGAATCATTTTGAAATATGACAGAGAATTCTTTTCTTCTTAACAAGGCCTACCCTCAGGAGAGACTGTTTTATCAGACCCTAACCTTCTGGGGTTTTATCAGAGCCTAACCTACCTCAGGAAAGGGAAATACACAACTCCTGCTCACTCCAACTATCCTTTCCCACCTAAGAGTGGGGAAAGGGAATTAAGAAGTACTGGTAATTTCCTAGTCTGAGGACACAGGCTATTCAAAAGATTGAGGCCCTAATCATAGCTATATTACCCTTCCCCTCACCCTACACCTTACCACTACATTACAAAAGGCCTATTTACAGCAGTTCCTTTTACCCAATACATTATGACTACCTTTCAACAAAAAAAAAAAATATGGGGAGTACTATGAGGCAAAAGACACTGTGATGGTTAATACCGAGTGTCAACTTGATTGGATTTAAGGATACAAAGTATTGATACTGAGTGTGTCTGTGAACCTGCTGCCAAAGGAGATTAACATTTGAGTCAGTGGGCTGGGGAGAGCAGATCCACCCTTTATCTGGTGGACACAATCTAATTAGTTTCCAGCACATATAAAGCAGGCAGAAAAATGTGAGAAAGAGACTGGCCTAGCTTCCCAGCTACATCTTTCTCCCGTGCTGGATGCTTCCTGCCCTCAAACATCAGACTCCAGGTTCTTCAGTTTTGGGACGTGGACTGGCTCTCCTTGCTCTTCAGCTTGCACACAGCCTACTGTGGGACCTTGTGATCATTTAAGTTAGTACTTTATAAACTACCATATATATATATATATATATATATGGTACTATACATATACATATATATGGTACTATACATATACATATATATGCACACATATATATATGGTACTATATATCCTACTAGTTCTGTTCCTCTAGAGAACCCTAACTCATACACTGTTTGAAGGGACTGAACAAACGTCAGAACCAGAGTCAGATATAACAGGCATGTTGAAAGTATCAGGTCAGGAATTTTTAAAAACTATGATTAACATGCTGAAGGCTTCAGTGGAAAAAGTTAACAATATGCAAAGGCAGGTAGTAATGTAAGCAGAGAGATGAAAATTCTGAGAAATAAAAAGGAAGGTTAGAGACCAAAAATACTATAACAAAAATGAAAGATGCCATTATGGGCTCAGTAGACTAAGCATTGCTGAGAAACGAATCTTTGAGCTTGAGGATATGTCAATAGAAACTCCTAAAACTGAAAAACAAAGAAAAAAAAAAGACTGAGAAAAAAGAAGAGAATACCCAAGAACTGTGAGACAACTACAAAAGGTGTAATACACATGTAATGAGAATATAAGAAAAAGGAGAGAATGGAAAAAAGAAATATTTGAAGCAATAATGGCTGAGTTTCCTCAAATTAATGTCGGACATCAAATCGCAAACACAGGAAGCTCAAAGAACACCAAGCAAGATAAATGCCAAAACACACACACACACACACACACACAAACAACTACATGAAGTTACATTGTATGCAAAATGCAGGAAATAAAAGACAAAAAAATTTCTGAGAAGCCAGAGGAAAAAACACCTTCCCTGTGGAGGAGCAAAGAATTGCATTTGACTTCTCCTCAGACACCATGCAAACAAAAACAGAATGGAATGAAATATTTAAAGTGTTAAGAAAAAAACACTACCTATAATTTTGTATCTGCAAAATTATTCTTCAAAAGATCTGTTCATATTTTTTCTATTTTATCTGCAAAATTATTCTCCAAAAGATTTTTTTCAGGCAAGCAAAAATTGAGGACATTTGTTGCCAGGGAGTACTTTTGAAAGTACTTAAATTAGTTCTAAATTAGTTATATTGCAAACTCTAGTGCAACCACTAAAAAAGTTTTTTTTAAAAAAAGTTCAATTGATATACTAAGAAATGAAAGAAAATGAAATCATATGAAATACTCCATTAAAACCACAAATGGCATAAAAATATAGAAGACAAAAATAGGAACAAAGAACAAAGGCACCAAATAGAAAACACTAACAAATATGGTAGCTGTTAATCCAATTATATAATTACTTTAATCATCAATAGTCCAAATATACCAACAAAGGCAGATTCTCAGAATGTATCAAAAACAAGACCCAACTATATGTTGTCTAAAAGAAGCCCACTTCAAATATGAAGACACATATAGATTAAAAGTAAGGAGATGGAGACAGGTATACCAGGCTAACACTAATCAAATGAAAGCTGGAGTAGCTATATTCATGGTAGATAAAGCAGACTTCGAAGCAAGAAAAGTTAAACTGTGGTAGATCCAAACAGTGGAATATTATTCAGTGCTAAAAAGAAATGAGCTATCATGTCATAAAAGAACGTGGAGGAATCTTAAATGTTATTAAATGGAATAAGTCAATCTGAAAAGTCTACCTATTGTACAAATTCGACTGGATGGCATTATGGAAAAGGCAAAACTATAGCAAGAGTGAAAAGATTAGGGGTTGCCAGGGGATGAGAGGGAGGGAGGGATGAATAGGCTGAACAGAGGACTTTTAGGGTGTGAAACTATTCTATGTGATACTACAATGTTAGATACGTCATACATTTGTTAAAACCCATAGAATGTACAATACCAAGAGTGAACTCTAATATAAACTATAGACTTTGAGTGATAATGATGTTTCAATATAGGTTCATGAATTGTAACAAACATACCTCTGGGTGACATGTCATTAGTGGAGAAGGTTGTGCATGTGTGGGGACAGGGAGTATATGCAAGCTCTGTACTTTTCTCTCTAGTTTTCTGTGGGCCTAATACGCTAGTAAATAAAGTTTATTAATTTTTTTTAAAAACAGATAATAGTGCTGTTGAGAGTATTGCCTGGCACATAGTGATATTCAATAAAAGCTAACCAGTACTAAGATGTAGATTCTGATGATTCTGCTTTCTCACACTTTCAATTTTCTTTCCTCTTACTCCTCCTTCTCCTTCTCATCCTCTTCCCCCCATCTCTTTCATCTTCTCTTTCCCTGTCCCTTCTCCCTCATTCTCTTATCTCTTTATTTTTCAGTGTCTGCCTCAGAAACATAAAATTATCTGTACTAGTTGAACTGAATATGATGCTGTTCATACTTTATCTACTCCCAAGACACACAAATAGTAGTCAATGTGTACAGCTTATAAAAAGAATTGACTTAAAAGACTATTGATGGTCATGACTACCAAAACAAGATGTTGTAACAGTTTTAAGACTGAACAGGATTAGTGGGAATGCTGCAAAATAACAAGTTTGGAAACTACTGTATATTTCTTTAGGAAAAAAAAAAAAAAAAGCTTGCCAGAAGAGAGAGATTATGAGTTTTGCCCAGAACATCCTCATTTTCATAGAGACATTACCATCTTTTGAAAGAGTAAAAAGTGGCTGACTTCTAAGCTCTTTTAAAATCCAGAGGCTTTGAACTGACTACTATAGTAAGACACCCCTTAGAGGTCCAACAAAGTAAACTGCTATCACTAAATTCAGTTCATCCCCATATTCAAGGCACCTACAACCTGAGGCAAGCTTTTAGCTAATGACTAAAGCAGTAAAATAGAAAATGAGAGTGATTTCTTATTTCCTTCTCTGTATTTACTTGGGTCCATCCTTGCTAAACAGTTTTGTGCTTGCTAGCCACCATGTACACACACACACACACACACACACACACACATACACATTCTCCTTCCTAGTACCAGCTAATTCTCCTTCCTGATAATTCTCCCTCCATCAGATTTCACTGTAATAGGCCTTCTTATTTCCTGCCTTCCTGATCTCTCCTTCTCCATCTCCTCTTTATCACAGCAATTCAAAATATATTCTTATCTTTACCCAACTTGTTATCAGATTCCTAGAAGGCTATCATTCCATCTTTGTGGTTAGCTTTTTAGCTTTAATGTCCAGCTCTCATTTCTTCCATTTTTGTAACCAGCTACTGATTATTTCTACATAAATACCCAACAAAATCAAAATGTACATACTGGGTTCCATTACTCTCCCACTGCTCAACTCTTCATTCTGGGTTTCCCATTTTCATTTCTGTCTCTATCATTATCCAGGTCACTCAGACTTTAAAACTTTGCTGTTTCACCTTGAGATCTCACTTCACCTTAACCCACAACATACTCATTGCCAAGTTCTGTCTCTGCTGGCTCAGAAAGTCTTTCCAATCTCTTCCCTCTTTTTTGCTATTACCCCCATTCTTAATTTGATCTCGACTTCCTCTCACCTGTACTATTGTTAAAGCTTTTTAAAAAACACTTCTTGTTCTTCCTAATTCAAGCTGCTTGTACATTGCTGAGAGCTTAGTGTTACTGATGTGCAATTCTAATTTTGCTGCTTCCCTGCTCATAGATGTTTAATGTTCCTGACTGCAGAATGAAAGTCAATTTCTTTATTCTGGCACACCAGCCATCTATGATCCTCCTCCTACCTCTCTTTCCAGCTCTATTTCCTGTCTCCACACAGTTTGTGCTCCTGGCCAGCTGAACTTCAGACTTTTCTCAATGTACATTCCAGGTTGCTCCATTGCTCCCCTTGCTAATGTTCTTGCCTCTTTCCTCTGGTATGAGCAGCTAATTATATGCTGCCTGAAGTAGTTAATTGACTAATTTCCCAATTAGAGTGGAAATTCATTGAATTAAGGGTGTACTTCTAGTGTATCTCCGATCCTCCCTCACACTTTGAGCAAAGTTCATTTGAAATATTTTTATAATGAATAAGTGTTTGTTTCCTTATTTCATAATATCTTCTGGCTTTTTAATGATGGAATTCATGTCAATTTATAACATTTTTCTTTTGCTGGTAAGGTATTTATCTAGTTTACAATTCTTCCATAGATGGAATTCATGTCAATTTATAACATTTTTCTTTTGCTGGTAAGGTATTTATCTAGTTTACAATTCTTCCATAGAGTGGGTAGGAAAGATTTTCCTCCCATAACCACCATCTTGCAGCATATTCTTCCTCTAGAATTTTGATTCAAACCATCTTGTCCAGGCTTTAAACTGTTTCTATTGTAAAGGCATCATGTGGGGCATCTTTTTTCTCTGCCTATCATATCCCCTTTCTTCTACACCATGTTTCAAATGTTGTCTGTTAAGTAAGGATTTTTTTTATTATTATTACATGTGAATGTTCTGCCCTCTACTAAGCTAGAAAGTTGTAAGTTGGGAAAAAATCACTACAGATATTTGAAGTCCATGACAAAAAGATATGTTTGTATTTCTGAAAGGTATGTTGATGACTAAAAAAAGAACTTACCATTAATTATGTGGATCCATGTAATAAATATCAAGTTATATTACAATATGAAACTATTATTTTACTTTGGTAATGTCACTTTTATAATCAAAATAATCATGATCATCAAAATGTGAATCAAATATGCAAGAATTTTTGAAATATTTTAAAAATCATTATGTAAAACTTTAGATTTTTCTTTCCTTATAATCTATCCTAAAATAAAAAAATACTAAATCCATTTTGATACAAATACTTGATGTAATAATTATATTTTGAAAAATATTCTCTTCATTCAGTTGCAGTTTATCACAAGCAGCGGGTATTTTTAAATGGTCTGGAGTATTTGACATAATCAAGATTTTCTGATTGGCAGCTTAATCATCTTGGTTTTGCCTTATGGGAAGGGTTTCTTTTTATTATTTAAGATACTCTTATGAATTAATGTTGTCAATATTCATCATTTTAATAGTCGGAAAAGTCTGCCAAAATTCATTCTTGAAATGATAGCTATTGACTTTTCAAAAATTTACTTTTCAAAAAATCTTCTAAGCTTTTTCTTAAGTGTGTTTCAATATTTTTCTGGCAAATTTCTATGTATTTTACCCACACTTTTAAATACTTAGAAACTTAATATTATATTTAAAAGTCATTATTTCAAAAACATAAAGAATATTACGCTACACATTCAATTCTTTAAATTATCGACAAATGGCATAGACCAGGGGTTCCTAGCCCCTGGGCCATGGTATCAGTCTGGAGTGTTAGGAACAGGGCCGCACAGCAGGAGGACAGTGGTGATTGATCCATAGAAGCTTCATCTGTATTTACAGCTACTCCCCATCACTCTCATTACCTCCTGAACTCCACCCGCTGTCAGATAAGCAGTGGCATTAGATTCTCCTAGGAGCACAAACCCTATTGGGAACTCGCATATGAAGGATCTAGGTTGTGCGCTCCCTGTGACAATCTAATACATCACCACCAGATGGAACCATCTAGTTGCAGGAAAACAAGCCCAGGGCTCCCACTGATTCTATGTTATGGTGAGTTATATAATTATTTCATTATATATCACAATTTAATAATAATAGAAGTAAAGTACACAACAAACGTAATGAGCTTGAATCATCCCAAAACCATTCCCCTACCCCAACCCAGTCTTTGCAGAATGTCTTCCATGAAACCAGTCTCTGGTGCCAAAACAACTGGGGACTAGACTATTAGAGTATTACTCTACATTTTTCATATTTGTAGAGACATAACCGATAAACATAAGAAACAAAATCATCTTTTCTTGTTGTCAAGTTTGTGGTTTCTGTTTTGTTCTGGTATTTTATTTTTTGTTTTTGTTCTGGGGTTTTTATCTCATTTTGTTTTGCTTTTATGTGCATACATGCATGATGAATATACATGAATAAGAAATAATGAATAAATCATTATTTATTCTATAAGTTATTAGACTTTTTATTCGTCTATCCTCTTAAGGAAACTTTTCCTGTTTGGTCTCCAGGCAAGTCTAATTGAGACAGATGATGCTGTTACTTGGGTTTCAAATAATTTACACAATCTTAAAAATATAGCACTGGGCTTCTACTTTTGACAGTTGGCACAGAAGATAGTCTGAAAGCCTTCCCACTAAAAATCGATTAAAATGTTGAACAAAATAAAATAAACATTCTTTTGAATTTGTAGTTGAGTTCAGAATGTCATTCCCACAGTTCCAAAATAAGGGAATGCAGTAAGAGCCAAAAAACTGAGAGTAATCCCTTTTTAAAAGTATGATAGACAGTGATATCCACAACATTTGCTGGTTTTAGCTACTTAAGATACAGGGTTTTAAGGCCAGTGTGAGACACATAAAAAAAGATCTTTGTGCCTGAACAAAATCAAGAGTTGAACCTGAAAACTCCTAATAAATGAAGTTTAGAACTCCAAGGAACTTCAGATTCAATGACAATTAGCAGATGGAGGAGGGGGAGTGCCTAACAGCGAAGAAAAGCAACAAGAAAACTACTGGTGCTCAGCCATGTTAGGTAGAGTTGGGTAAGTAACCACCCCCTACCCTAAGAATTCTTTAATGAAATAGACAGTATCTAGATGCCTTAATAAAATACGTGAGTACTTAAGCATGGAGGATAAATCTCATGAAAATTAAGGGGGCTGACAGGAAAGCTTCATGGGTCCTTTCAGCTAGAACATTCCTTTCACCTAAAATATCCCTTTCCAAACAGAACAAGTTACTGCTAGCTGGTGAGAACCCTTCTCTAATATAAGTTCAGGTTTCTAATGCACTCTACAAATGTGGTTGAAGAAGTTCTCAACTAGAAATTAATATACAAAGTGCCAGTATGAAAGTGTCAGGATATTTGGAAGAAGCAAATGTAAGTTTACTTTTGCAAATTCTACAAATTAGGTTACTATTGATTCTTACCAATAAATATCAATCAAAAACAACCACATAATAAAAAAGGGAATACTAGCTAAAACAGATGAGCTCCCCAGGCAAAATGCTGTGGAAAAAAAAAAATAAACAGCAGCATTATATTCTGAAGGATTTTGGCTATGAGATTCATTAAACTCAAAAATAAAATTAATATATGTCAAATGCTCAGGAAAATGCCATAGGAAATTGAAAAACAAGCAGGACAAAAGAAAAACTATCACAAAATTCCAGGCAATGTAATAAAATACATCACTGAAATTTTAAAAGGTGAATTAAATAGCAGATTAGATATAGCTAAGAAAAGAATTAAAGAACAGGAAGTTAGGTCTGAATAATGTAGCAGAGAGAGACAAAGCAAATATGCAAGATAAGTTAAAAATGACCGACAGAAAGTGTAGTATATTTATTCTAGCATATATATAATTATTTTAAATCAAAAGCAAAATAATATCTTCAAATTTCACAGAGAAGCTAAATATCAGTCTAGAAATATCTGCACAGGTAAACCTTCATTAGACAATAAGGTCCAAATAAATATATCCTCAGAAAAACAACAAACTGAGAGGGTTTAGCATCTTGAAAAGGAAGTTTTTCAGAATAAGAAAAACTATTTCAGAATTACAGTCTCAAATAATCAAAAAGGAAAAGATTATCCATATAAAACAATAATTTAAATATATTTCTTGAGTTGAAACAAAATCATATAGAAAAAGATACAATGTTTTTCAAATTCTCTGTGATGTTATTCTTAGTGTGCCAGTTGTCTTCAGCATGCTCTTTTATGGTTGTAGTTAACTCACCAGCTAGCAGTAACTTGTTCTGTTTGGAAAGGGATATTTTAGGTGAAAGGAATGTTCTAGCTGAAAGGACCCATGAAGCTTTCCTGTCAGCCCCCTTAATTTTCATGAGATTTATCCTCCATGCTTAAGTACTCACGTATTTTATTAAGGCATCTAGATACTGTCTATTTCTGTGTCCGATCACCAGATATTATCAGCAAGATATCATCAACATGGTAGATCAAACAGAATGCTTGGCAAACCAGTTCCTCATAGATTGAATTGTGATACAGTGTTGGAGAGTTGATATAAACTTGAGACAAGACTGTGAAGGTATAATTTTATCCTTGCTAGGCAAAGGCAAACTAATTCTAAAGTTCCCCTCTTTTCAGAATAGAAAAAAAAAACGGCTTTGCTGAATATTTACATACTAGGTAAAGAAAACATTATTCATTTGGTTTAATAAAGTGATCACATCTGAAACGGGGGCTTATATTGTAACTGTGCTTAATTAAGCTTACTACTTACTAATTACTATTCATTGTCATTCTCAAACACTCATTTCCAAAGACTTTCCATACTAGCCATACCAAAGGGGGAAAAAATGGGCCTAAAATATGAATTACTATGCCTGTATTTTCAAATCTTAATATGACATTGAATTCAACGATAATTTTACTGACAGTTGTTTCATTGGAATGATAAGGACAGAAGATAAATTAGAAGGATTGAGGCATTAGAATATCTCACTGTGGCCTTAGAAGTGTTCTCTAATTTTCTGTGTGCAATTTCTATAATTACCAATGACTTTATAATTTGTCTTGCATAAAGATATTAAGAATAATGAATGTAACAATAATGTGTATACCCACTACCTAGTATAAGAAATAAAACATTACGGGAGGACGTGGTGGCTCATGCCTGCAATCCCAGCACTTTGGGAGGCCGAGGTCAGTGGATCACGAGGTCAGGAGTTCAAGACCAGCCTGACCGACATAGTGAAACCCCGCATCTCTACTAAAAATACAAAAAGTTAGCTGGGCATGGTGGCATGTGCCTGTAGTCCCAGCTACCTGGGAGGCTGAGGCAGGAGAATGACTTGAATCCCCCCGGAGGCAGAGGTTGCAGTGAGCCAAGATGGCGCCACCACAACCCCACCATGAAAACAAAAAAAAAATAAAATAAAAAAAAAAAAAAAAAAAAAAAAAGGAAAAAAAAATTGCTAACACATTTGAAGCCTTTGCATAACCCTACCACCACCTCCAGAATAAACAGTACCCTGAATTATCTTTATCATTCATGTGTTTATTTGTATTCTTACTATATATCACTAATATAGTTATTTTTTCTAAAAATTTATGTAAATAACATGTATTGTTTTGCAGCTTGCTCCTTTTGCTCAATATGCTCTAGAAATTTATCCATAATATAAATTGATCCGTTTATATTTGTAGAAGTTATTTCACTGCTCCATAGTATGCTTTTCTATACCTGTATCATAATTTATACTTTCGATAACCTATTAATGGAAATTTAGTCTTTTTCTCTTATTTTATAGTACAAAATATACTATTCTGGATATTCTTACATATGCTTCCTTGAGTACATTTGCAAGAGATCTAGAAATATCTAGGAAAACAATTGATTGAGAGTGTATGTACTTCTTAATTATTACTGGATACTGCCAAATAGTTTTCCAAGGTGCTGTACAAAATGTTTACTTGACCCAGTAATGTGTAACAGTTTCGACTAATTCACATCTTCACCAAGTCCTGCAATTATGAGATTTATTTTTACCAGTCTGAAAGATATAAAATTATGATACCTAATAGTGATTGAAATTTGTATTTTCCTAGTATTCATGAGGTAGAGTATTCTTTAACACATTTCACTTTTTATAACATTTTTTGCCAAAATGTCTCTTTTTGTGATTTCTCCAATTCTTTGTGTTCTGGTTTTCATTATTACCAATGACTTACTAATTATCATTTTCTTCCATATTCTCCTCCTTCCATTAGCATGGCTGTAGGATACAATATGATAATCATAACAATGTCAGTATCCCAAGCTGTATTAAAATGACATATTTTAAGAATAAATTAGCATCTAGTTTCAATCACATGGTCATGTTTAAACGGCATGTGTCATATTCTCAGTGCCTGATCCACCCAGCCATGATGGGAACAAGTCTGGGGACCACCATCAAAGTAGAGGGCTGGGTCATAGCATGCAGCAGTTTAATTGTAGCTTCACTTGTGAAGTTCTGCATGCCCTTTCTTAGTAAAACTTTGCAAACATATTTTGCAAAATATTACCCATGAACCCTCAATAAAAAACAGAACAGAGTGGAACACTTTTAATTAAAGCATCACAGCAGCCCAGACCCTTGCTGGCTTTCTCTGTCTCCGGGAAAGGTTATACTGAGGATGAGGGAAGAAATTTTAGAACAATAGAGATAAAATAAGGACATAACCATTGATAAAGTATTCATTAAAAGTATTATATTCTATATATAAATCAACGGCAATGTGTCTGAAGACTTCTCTGAAAGGGATAAATGTTTTCAAAAGATAAAATTACTGAAATGATTTAAGAGGAGATAAAGACCAACAAACTTTAAGCATATTAATGGAATCATTAATGTACATTGTTAATTACAATATTACAAATTTATTAATTTCAAAATTAATGAATGTTCAAAGTGCAGAGTAGTAGAGTATGGCTATCATATGGGGTAATTAGGGAATCAGGCAGTCTTGGAAGATGAGTTAAGAATAGTCTTCTATGCCAAACTTAAAGGTTACTGCTACTATTTGCTGCCAATGAAGGACCAGGGAAGACTCTTTAAACAGAATAATAAATTCAAATTTGTGTTTAAATATCATAAATTTCACAGTAATTAACAGAGGAGATATGAAAGTAATGAAGACAAGTTAGGAGGTATTCAAACAGTACAGGCAGAAGAGATGATAGCATTACAAGTGAAGAGGAACCATTTGAATTAAATAACATAAAATATAAAATGAATGATGTGAGTAGGAGGATGGGATGAGGAACAAAGGAAGAAGTTTGGATAACTATGATAACATTGTTATTTGAATAACTTGGTAGATGGAAATTCTAAAATCAAATGCAAGACAGAAATTAGAGGCATGTTTTTTCAGCCATCAAACATTGAGTATTTGCCAAAAATGTGTCATTTTCTGGGGACACACAAAACAAAATTAAGCCATTCTGCCTGCATTTAAGGAACTCACAGCTGTCACATGGTGAGTCATAAAAAAAAAAAAATGGGCTATGCAGTTGAATAAGAGCTGCTATAGAAGTATATATTTGTGTTGATAACAAGAAAGGTGTTATCAATTCGATATTGAAAAAGATTACATTTCAAAGAAGAAAAATAATAAAATGGGTTTAAATATTTTGAATTTAGGTTACCTATATTTTTCCAAGTGAATCTGTCCATTAAGCAGATGAATGTGTTAGGTCAGGTGCTATCTGTGTTAAAGATTAAAATCTGACAGTTTTCAGAAATTAGAAAGTAGCTAAAGTTATAGAAACAAATGAGATCACTCAGGGAGAATTTCTAAACTAGAAAAGAAGATTTAAGAATAGACTAGAGAGAGAACGGTAGCTATTATGACATATCAAGTACAGTGAGAAATATTGATAGTTTTTCAGACCTTTCTTGTCCTTATGTTTCCTGCATTGAAGATATTGTTGGTGTGCTAAACAATGTTTTATTTAATAAAAGAAAGGATTTGGGGTCAGAGCTTTGGGGCCTCAGATTTTTGACAGTATCAAATAGCAAATCATGATGATCAACTGTTCTTTAACAGAGAAATCAGGGATGAAAAAGTAATGCTAGATTGGACGTGACAGTGAAGGATGAGAAAGACTATTCTAAAACATTGTTTCCTTGTGCATTGCTTTGGTCAGATGTAGAACAGTTCTTTTCATGCTTTAAATGAAGGAATGAAGTGGGTACAATCAAAAGGAGAAATGTTAGTTCTGTTGCTTTTTAGAAGTTCTTTTCTGTGGTGGAAAATAGATGTAGCACAAATAACAGCTGTACTAACAGCAACAATAGAGTAGTCAATAATTTTTATCAGTACTTAACAAATTTATCAGTGTTTATGGATTAATAGAACTGTGAATGTCTAATGTGAAGAAATTATTCAAGTAAAAGTAATAGTCTATGAAACTCAAGTCATCTAAATCTAAACTAATTTTTTAAATTATAAAATAAGCAAAAAATGTATAATGTGGTAAAAAAAAGTTTAGTGGAATTTATATATACTATATTATAGTATATTCAGTATTATATTTACAGTATTTGTACTATATGTAAATATTTAAGATATTGATAGTCATAATCATAATCATTTTAATTGTAGTCACTGAAAATTATAAATTGATTATTCTTATTTGTATATAGTATTTAAAATTTCATGCATCTTTAGATTTTACAATACTGTAATAATGTAGATAATTATAGTTTCTAAACTTTTAATATTATTAGTTAGATTCATTTTTTAAGAATGTTTCTTTGGGAAAGGAGATACATGAACTTATAAACTGGTGATATTCATTTAAATCACAGATTTTAATAAAATTACACTCATAAATGGAAAATGCAGTATTTTAAAATTAAAATAATTGCATCGTATCAGACACCTTTTTTATAAACAGTCAGAGTTTGTATGATGTTCTTTCTGGGGAAGGTGAAAAACTACTCAACAAAAACATGTCAGTAGTATTAATTTTTAATTTCTATTGAGTAAATCAAATCTACTTCCATTATAGCAAAGAAATAGAAACAATATTGTTTCTTCTGCTACCAAGAAATACAATAAACTTGTATATGAATAATTTTTGACCCACTGTATTTGTAGCTTTCTGTGTATTAGTGTGTCAGACTCTGAGATTAGCTCATAGAAGGCCTTTATAGAAGGCTAAGGGGATTTGTGCTGTAGACAAAAGAGCACCATTTCTATTCAGAATCAATAACTTTTATTCTGCTAAGTTGTATTGTGTTCGGGGTAAAGATACTCATCTCTTTTGTGTTTTCTTTATAATATTCTGTTGTACTCTCTTGGATAAAATTTCAATGAGTTGTTATTGATAGTGGCCCTGATTCATACTATAGAACTATGCTTGGTTAAAAAAAAATAAAAATAATAATCCATACTTTTAGCATAAGTTACCTCAAACTCACTACTGTGCTTTCGTAGCTTCCTTTGCCAATTTGAGATGGTGTTTTTTTTTTTTTAAACATAATTTAGGAACTTAAAAGATTCTCCTTCTTGATTTATTAGATGTTCCCATGACTCAGAATTAACTTTATTTTGTGAATCATATCAAAGTTAATATAATTAGTTTGATAAATCTATATGATCTTTTAAGACATTCAAACATTGCAGAGTATATTTTAGATGTTATTTTGTAATCAGAACCCAGTAACTCAATACTATATCACATATTTTGTAAGATGTTTAATATGTTTCATATAAAGACCTTGTTGGTTTTTTTATTTATAATTGGAAGAGAAATAAATTTGGAGTGTGTTCAAATAGCATTGCCTGAAGAGGCTTTTGGAAGCAGCGGGAAAACACTCTGCCTAACCCCAATTAGTCTTGTTTTCCATATTCAGGGCAGTTCTGTTTTTCAACATATCCACTAAACATGGTGATAATGAAAATTAATATGGTTAGAAAGCAATTCAATAGCAAATGTTTATTGCTTATAATTGTTGTTTCCTGTCATAATTTTCATAAAACCTGTCAACACTGAAAAAAGGTTCAAAGAGTGTGTGAGCCAGAAAGTAGGCAGGTGCACCTGAATCATATAATAGATGTGCTCCTGCAAAGCAACATGGAAGTCATTTTTTAGCAAATTGAATTATATTTTTATTGCACTTTGTGAGTTCATTGCTTCTCAGAATAAGTAAAACCTAATTATAAAATCAAGTAATTTAATTCATACATAAACCCATATATAAAGACTATCCTTTCTCAAACATTTTCTGGTAGACTTATCAATAGTGTGAAAAGCCCTAACAACAAGAAAAATGCTGGAATCTCATCATTACCTTTCTCATCTCATTTTACTTATAAAAATATTTTCTGATTTTTGTTTTCAAACTACCACAGATGATCACTTTAGTTGTATTTGTGTAAGAATATAGCATTTGCCTAACATGTGCAAAATTGGACATGCCATAGGGGGATCAAAGGTGGATCAAACACAGATCTTTTCTTCAGAGAATGTGTAGTATAGGAGGATAGAGGAGATAGGCTTATGGACTTTCCTTTTTATCTAGTCTTACATCTCACATTAGTTTCAATGCTCCTGGTGACAGCAAATGTCAGGAAAAATGGTCAATGTACCATGACACATTTGTCCAGGACCTCCCCAAAACATCTACAACTCCTAACTTGGAGTTTCCTTCTGTGAAGCTAAAATTTAAGCTCCATTAGGGTAATCTTTATATATTTGCTCAACACTGTATTCCTTGATGAGTTCTTGGGATGTAGTAGTCACTCGATAGATGTTTGTTGAATGCGTTGAATTCATTAGTGACTTCCAGTAGGATAGGCAAAAATAACATGAAGAAACAGTGTCTAAAACCATATCTATGGTAGAATCAACAGATATGCAACATCCAAATAGTTTCCAAGTTATATGCTAAGGATCCTACTTATTTACAAGCCAAGTCCATCTCTTTGTAAACTTAACCATTTTCCTTTACTAAAGGCATCCAAATTAATATCCAAACTTCATCTACTGTCCAGCTAGCTATACTGCATCTTAACTTGATTGGCATATGGCTTTTCTTCTTATATCATTAAAAATTGATGCATGTGCAGTTCAGCATCTGCAAAGCTTCTGTTCCATCAGCGACATTCCAACTATGTTATAATCTTTTCTGGTCACAAGAAAGGAAACTTACCTCCTTAACTCATATTTTCCCCAGTGTCTTCTTAGAATTCACACGCTTAGTACATTCTGTTTCTAACAATTAAAGTCACTTCACTGCCTTCATCCAAATTATTAGGTTTACTATTGTTATGCCCAGACCGTTTGTTCCCCAAAGAAGACCACCAGAGTCCAGTGTCAAAGCCAAGCGGCAAGGATCTTTACTACAAGTTCGAACCTGGTCCCTCCATTCCACAGTATACAAGAGGGCCCCGAACAATGCGAGCGTTTGCTTTTTATAGCCCGAAAGTTGCAGGGGAACAAAGAAATTCTTTTGGCTCCCGTGCTTTCAGTAACCTTGAACGGCTGTCTCCTTATCGGAGACTTTCCAGGTGGTGTTTGTACTGGGCTCAGGGAGTTTTGAGCCCGGGGCTGAGGAATGTGCCCAGCTCCTTTCACTATATTACCAATTCTATAGTTATGCCAACAATTGTAACGTAGGATAAAAAACAATATGTAGACTTAAAAAAAGCTGTGGATACAATGCTTTGAGGAGTTCAAATTTGGGAGAATATTCAAGTAGGCCTTGAATTAAGGGAGAAAGTTTATACCTAGGATTTGAGGAAGGATGTTCCACAAAGATAGAACAATGTGAACACAAGTAGAGCAACAAAAGAAAGTTGGTTCAACCTTACCAGGAGATATGCATGTGTAGAAGCACTAAAAAGTAAGACCACAGAGGGCCTGGCTTACTTGATAATTATACTGTAGTCACTGAAGTTTTTGACCAAAGGCCTGAGGTAATTATGATTGAATAAAATTGACATGGCAGCAATGACAACTAATAGACACCGTAGGAAGGAAAGCAAGTTAGAAAGAAGCCACTGAAACAGTTTAGTTGAAACAATGAGAACTTAAACAAGGGTTGTGGTAGCAGAAGGAAAGATACAAGGTCTGATCTAAGCAAGAAGTGTCAGGATCTAGAAACTAGTTTGGGAAGAGATGAGTAGATAATGATGCTGAGTTTCTAAGCTTGGAACACTAAGTACTGTGAGTTAGAAACTGAAGGAGCAGCAGATGTAGAAAAGTCAGAAATGATTAGAGGACTCAAGACAGAGGACAGAGCCTTGGAAATGATGTGTGTTTTAAAGTGGTTAAAGGAACAGTCTGTAAAAGGTAGGTAAGAAGACAGCCAAAGTACGGAACAGTGTCATGAAAGACAAGGAAAGAGAAAGTTTTAATAAAAATAAGGGCTTAGTATTATGGAGATTTCTAGGCATCAGTGTTCATAAGCACTGATGAAGGATTTGCTAACAAGGCTTTAATAACCTTTGAAAAGATTCAATAAAATGCAGAACGACGTAGGTAAATTTCAAAGAGTAAAAGATTGTGTATAGAGGCCAAGAAATGGTAACTTTTGTGATACCATATAACTTAAGTCAAGCAGTTTAATAATACATAAGTTGTATTGTTTATACCTGATTCTCACAAGTAATCTTCACAAGTTATAGGCATAAACAGGATGTTAAAAATAAACTTTCTTTTGCACAACAGGATATAACACTGTAAACAAATAAGGTGCCATACCTAAAAGCAAGATTTAACTAGAAAGTATTCTTGATTTAAAAAGGGTTTGTATTTAGACGAGAGGATTTTAAGAGATAACTTTGAGAAAATGTTTTTGAAGAAGGCTGTCTTATGGACCTCACTCCCCACCCTCTTCCACCCATCGTATCTGACAATGTGTTTGGGGATAGCTACAGCTGGATCACTTGGAAAGTAGCACCATGGACTGTTGACCTATGGACTCATACATTCATAGCTGAGCTAAAGCAGCACTGTGTGTGTACGTGTGTGTGTGTGTCTGGAAGGAGAAGGAGGGGGAGAGAGAAAGACAGAGAAAGGGCTGGGTGGGATGGCTCATGCCTATAATCCCAGCACTTTGGGAGGCCAAGGCAGGTGGATCACTTGAGGTCAGGAGTTCAAGACCAGTCTGGCCAACACAGCAAAACCCTGTCACTACTAAAAATACAAAAATTAGGCAAGCATGATGGTGTATGCCTGAAATCCCAGCTACTCAGGAGGCAGGAGTTGCAGTGAGCAGAGACTGCGCCACCATGTTCAAGCCTGTGCAAAAGAACAAGACTGTCTCAGAAATAAAAATAATAATAATAATAATAATAAAAAAACAGAGAGACAGAGCTTGGTTGGAAATTAACTATATCCCACATACAGTAGGACAGGAAATGATAGGGAATTTAAGAGTCTTTACCACGTACTAGATATGCACGCCTCAGGAAAAGCAACTGGCCTGAAAGTCATTTTATGTTCTTCCCAAATGCTCCTTGTTAAGTTACTAAGATGACCTTAACACTCTTCTTAGCTTAACTAAACTTTAGAAAGGATTCTTCCTGACTCTAGGTCCCTGGTCTCCCTTTTCTTGGAGCATTTACTTTAGAAAATTTTCCATATTAAATTATTTCTCTGTTGCCTTTGAAACACAAATCTTTTAAATATCTTCTTGTCAGTTTTACCAGCCAGGAATTTCTTTCTTAAGGTTCTTGGAACCACTGTTCCCCTGAAATGTAATCATAAAAGAAGACAGCACCCCATCTGTCCACCTCTAGGGGAGGGTATAAGACTAACTTCAATGGGTGCCTTGATCCCAGTTGTAAAACTATGTCCTGATACAAAGATAACAGAAAGTTTACTTATCCTTTGAGTAAAGCCAATTAGCAAACACGGATGGCCTGTATTCTCTCTCACTCCAGCTCTTAAAAACTCTCCCACCCTTTATTACAAAGGAGTTGAGTTCGGACTGAGTTCTAGCCTCTCCCTTACTGCAACAGCCTTGAAAAAAGTCATCCTTGCCTATTCAACTTAATCTGTGCAGTGTTTACACTGACACAGGCAAGTCATTGTCAACAACAAGAGTTTGAAAAATCAGAGCAAGACCAAGATAGAAGTGACCAGACAAAGAAGGCAGGGTATGACTGCAAATCCTAGGTTTGGCAGTTGACAAAGAGTTTCCAAAGATTGAATAAACGTTCATGAGTCTTAGTGTTACCAGATTTAGCAACTAAAAATACAGGATTCTTAAATTTAAATTTCAACTGAACAGCATTATTTTTAGTATATTTCATGTGATGTTTGAGACATACTAAAAATTTATGGGGGCTGGGCACAGTGGCTCACATCTCTAATCCCAGCACTTTGGGAGACTGAGGCGGGTGGATCCCCTGAAGTCAGGGGTTCGAGAGTAGCCTGGCCAACATGGTGAAACCCCATCTCTACTAAAAATACAAAAATTAGCCGGGCATGGTGGCACATGCGTGTAATCCCAGCTATTCAGGAGGCTGAGGCAGAAGAATCGCTTGGAGCTGGGAGGTGGAGGTTGCAGTGAACCAAGATCGGGCCATTGCACTACAACCTGGGCAATAGAGCAAGACTGTCTCAAAAAAAAAAAAAAAAAAAGAAAAGAAAAGAAAGAAAACACAACAACAAAAAACTTATTTGTTATTTAACTGAGCATCCTGTATTTTATCTGGCATGCCTACCATGAAAGAAACAATCAGTTTCAAACATGTTCCCTTCCTAAAGAACAAGATGCCTGGTTACAACAGTACAATTGCCAGTTCTAACAGCTCTTCTTTACTGTGTCATCTTTCCTTTCCATCCCACCTTGCCTTCTCCCATTCAAAGCTGGAAGGGTCAGAAACAGCAGCTAATCTGAAGGAGAGGTGATAAAATGAGAAAAAGAACAGAAACCAGGGTTACTTCTGCCCCTCAAGGAAGACAGCAGGTGTCAGGCCACCTAGAGATAGGCTGGTGAAGGAGGATAGGAGAAATCATGTCTCTGACGGAAGATTTAAATGTTACTAAATTTCTTAGACTGGATATTAGCTTCTCACTCACTGTATGACTTAGAGAGATGGTAAGAATCATCAGAAATACTAAATGTCCATCCAGTGGCAGAGAAAACTCCCATTGTGAGAAAGACAAAAAAGAAAGTTGGCTGGGCACGGTGGCTCACGTCTGCAATTCCAGCACTTTGGGAGGCCGAGGTGGGCAGATCGCTTGAACTCAGGACTTCAAGACCATCCTGGGCAACATGGTGAAACCCCATCTCTACTAAAAATACAAGTTAGCCAGGCATGGTGGCACATGCCTGTAGTTCCAATTACTTCGGAAGCTGAGGCAGATGGATCACCTGAGCCTGAGAGTTTGAGGCTGAAGTGCTCCATTGCACTTCAGCTGGGCTGACAAAGTGAGACACCATCTCAAAAAAAAAAAAAAAAAGGTTGCATTTTCAACATCCTATGTGTTGTACTTGTTCAATGTACCAATTATATTTTAATAGATGTGAATATAGATCTATATCAATGAAATGTTTCAAATTTTATGTGCATCAAGATTTTGTGAGATTAGTTATTTAAAATAAAAATAATTCTGTAAGTCTAAAACTAATAACCTTGCATATTATAGTAATACTACTTATAAAATACCTAAATATTATTGAAAAGCACTAAATATTAATGAACATTAATAAAACTCCTGAGTGTGACAGTTCTCTAACCTTTGTGTCACAATTTTTTTCACTTTATTGACATAATTACATCAAATAAAATTTATCAATTTTAAGTGTATAACTCGATGTTTGATTGTTTGTAACCCAAAGGATAAATGCTTGAGGTGATGGATACTCCATTTACCCTGATGTGATTATTATACATTGTATTCCTGAATCAAAATATCTCATGAAACTCATAAATATATATACCTACAATGTGACCACAAAAATTAAAAATTAAAAAATGCAACCTTTGCATCACAAAATATCGCAAAAGAATCTGGTGAAGAACTATGATTTCACAATGCAAGTACGCAGATTTTTTCAGACAATTTCAGGGTGTTTGTTACTTCTTAAAACCCATCCATGAACATCAGATTATAACTCTTATTCAGTCTTTTCCTCTATACTGGTAGTTAATTATTTGAGGCAATAAATATAAATTTATTATACTTCATATCTAAAGTTCTTAAAATTGGACCTAATGTTTTAAATATTAGTGTTACCTTTTTAAATGAATGCTAACTATAAATGCTAAGCTTTTATCTATTTGAGTAGCAATATAATGCTATCAGAACATATTAATACGATTTTCTTTTTTAGATGCAGGTTTATTTTTTCCATCTTTCAGTGGGAATTCCTATTTAGAACTGCCCTTTTTGAACTTTGTCCTGGAGAAGGAACATAACAGAACTGTTACCACCATCTACTTGACTATAAAAACAAACAGTTTAAATGGAACTATTCTTTACAGTGAGTATTAAATGTTTGACTTTTTATATGTCATGTTTCTTTCTCAAACGTTAATCTATTGAATCATTGATTTATTCATTTAAATATTGTGAGAGAACTTTTTCAGACCAGTGCATGAAGCATTACCAAAGAGAAATTTTAGTTCTTTGTAATTTCTCTAGAAGTTTAATTTATGAGTCATTCAATGGAACGTGACTTACAAACAGGCTCTGAGCTGACAAGACAGAATTTAGCAAGCATATGAATTTGACAGCATATGGCTACAGCAGTAAAACATAAATGCTGCAAATGTTTCAGAGTATATTTTTATGATATAAATCACTAAATATGAATTATATTCAATACTTGATAACTTGGGAAAAGGCATTCCAAAGCTGGGGTCCATTTCACAATCAAATAAATTCCTACCACTCTTTTAACAACATCTATTATCTTGATATAAGCTGTTTTCTTCAAGTAGTATTAACAGTATTTGCTTAAGGAAATGTCTTTATATCCAGAGTTCTCTGCATTATGCAATTTGCTCATAAAGGTCTCTATAAGCAGAATTTATGGGCCTCTTCTCTGAATGAACATCACTAAGCTGTATTAGCAGCAGTATTCAAAATTTGACAGTTGTTTTCTCTTTTGAAATAAATGCACAATCGTTTTAACAATTCCTCATATTGGAGGTGTAATGTCTTTAGTATGTTAACAGATTATCCCCTTTGGGGCAACTGATTTCCCAAATGATTTGCTCCTCTACTTTGAAACAGTTTGCTAAATTGATTCATCATTCTGTACTTTCTAAACAAAATATAAAAGGTTTTATTATTTGACAATGAGTAAAATGCCTAAAAGAAGCATTTGGGGAAGCCGGGTGAACTTAGTAGTTTTTAACATTAAATTAAAACTAAGAATTTATGTTATATTTTAGAAAGAAAACAACTGGTCAGGGTAGGCCAGTATTATTTATTCCCCAGGAGCAGAGGCACCCATGTTTAAATGTTAGCTTAAGAGTGTCTGATTGATTTATGTTAAAAGAGAGAAGAAAATACAGAAAAAAACTTGTTTTGTATACAAAATCTAAGTGCTGGTACATGCCCATGAAATTTGGAAGTAATAGCGCATTGCAGCATAAAGAAAACAAGAACAGAACAAAAGACACAAACAGAATAATTGAAAGACACAAATAAAAGTGATTTTCTGGCTTTGCAATTTTTTAAGTTATATAGAATTAGAAGGTGTTTTCTTGGGGAAAATGTATTTCTACCAACTAAAAACAGCTCATAGTTAAAGCAGCACCCAATCACTGGGAATTCTCCTGCTCTGGGTTCATGCTCCTGGCTCATGTCCATACCGACACTTGGATGTGTTATTTTTGAAGGCCAGAGAAATACAGGCCAAGCGTATATACACTCCATTCAAGTTTGTACTTTAATTTAAATCCAATAAAAGTCAAGCTGATGATAGTGCCATAGGATCATTTCTGCCTTCCTTACTCAATGACCTACAAAAACAATCAAACTAGAAATTATTAGTAAGAAAATAATGTCACTGTAATGATTATCCATTTCTGCCCTTATATAATTGTTATTGTTATAGTACCAGATTCATCAAATCTGTTTACTCTAGAGAGTTTTAGAGCCCATGAAGGGAGAAAATATTTTTGTTTGTAAAGCATTCTTTCTGTTCATTTGTAAGGTGATAATTTAATCCTACACTGTTGGGAATACCTCAGCAGAATGTTTCCTGGGGTTGTTACTTTCTATCCTCTTAGATTTGTCAGCCTCATAAAAAGCCTCACAACAGATAAGCACAAAGATTTTTGCAATTCAGTTAGATACCGGTAATTTAAAAGGCGTGTCCCTTAACTTATGGGATAATTGCATTTGTTTTGAAATCAGTATATTATGTGTAGGAGCAATTAAAAGTAGTGAGAAAATTAAAACAGATGTTTCACTTCAAATTTTAGGTGTTGATTTTGTTTGAGTTGCTTTGTTTTTAATTTTGCCATTTTTTTTTTGCTCCTAAACATTTCAGTTCAACTCAATTCCATTTCACAAACATTTTTTGAACATTTGTATTTTATATCAAATCAAATATTTAAGGGACAAGGACAGAGAACTGTCAGGCTGGTAAACCACTGTCAGCTTTGAATTATATTCCTGGTTCAAAACTGCACATTTATTTTGTCTCAGTTTGCCTCACCAACTAATTGATGTTGAAAAGGAACAAAAGGAAGATAAAACTTGAATCCTTATGGGTTACAGTAAAAATCCTTAGAAAGGATAGCTTAAAAAAGAACCCTCTGTGGGAGAGAGACAGCTCCGAGAGCAGCAGTCAAGATGAAAAGAAAGTTTTTTGTATCTGCCACTGAACCAATTCAGAATTCTGGAACCCAGTCAAAGGAGCTACTAATAGGTCACGAGAGAAAGGATGAGACCACACAAAATTCTTTAGGTGCACTTTCAGAAAATGAGCTCTATTATACAAGCAGTATCAATCAGGAGGTTTCGTCATGGGATATATTACCATGCAGTTGGATACATTCTGTGCTACTTCTTTGAAAAGAAATAAGCATGCCATGTGGAAGTATGTGATCTTTGAGAATTAGGAGCAGACATCTGACCAAGTCCCAGGAGGCAAATTACATGAGCAACTCCACTGGGAGGAGAGGATTCAGAAGCAATCGTTATATCACTTAATGTTTGTATTTAAAATAGGAAGCAAAAGAAGGTCCAGTCTTAGATAAGAGTAGTTGACAGGCTAGTGGAATTATTAGGGCCTCTTTATTTGCATTTATGGAGGACTAACAGATTTCTGATACTCCTGGAGAAAACAAATTAAATCTGAAGAGTCATAACACCTGCCTTTCTCTATAAAATGATTTCCAGCAGAATATACAATATCTTCATTACATACTTATTGTATTTCATTCCAATGATGTGGCAAAGCCAGAGAAATACCACAGCATTCTCTGGCATCATATTAGATAGCATCTTCTTTTTTTCTTCTAAGTAAAAAGAATGCTCAGTTGTTTTAATCAATTGTGGGCACCATAAAATTCTTTGAATATCTTTTTCCCTCCTTGATGGGTCCCAATAGAGCTAATGCCAGACAGATATGGGAAGGAGTAGGTTGCAAACATGGATGGCTGAATTCATGCATTGTCATTCATGAGAAACTGCTATTCATTGTTATTTCATCTTTTTTATGACAGCAAAGACAAATTCAACAAATTCTGAGTGCCTGAAAAGTACATAGCTTTCTTTGGGCAATGTGAGGGATACAAAGTTGAATAAGTGATGGTCTATATATCCCTAGTTTCTCACCTTTTCATAGATAGGTACATAATTCTTTGGGCAACCTGGTTGTGACATGTCTTAAATTAGAAGTATGAATTAAGAACTGGCACAGAGTTGAGAGATTCATTTTACCTGGAGTCTGTGCTTATATCTCCTCACTAAATAGAAAATGCCTCTGTATTAGTCTGTTTTTACACTGCTAATATAGACATACCCAAGACTGGGTAAATAATAAAGAAGAGGTTTAATGGACTCACAGTTCCACGTGGCTGGGGAGGCCTCACAATCATGACAGCAGGCAAAAGACACATCTTATATGACAGCAGGCAAGACAGAATGAGAGCCAAGTGAAAGGGGAAACTCTGTATAAAACCATGAGATCTCATGAGACCAGAATAGTATGGGGGAAAATGCCCCCATGATTCAATTATCTCCCACCGGGTCCCTCCCACAACATGTGGGAATTATGGGAGCTACAATTCAAGATGAAATTTGGGTAAGGATACAGCCAAACCATATTAACCTCTTAATCTGAAACTGCGTTTTGTAATTCCCTATTCCCCCCACCTCCTCAGAACCTCCTCGAGTGACTTGTGTAGGGTACGTACTTGGCTAGAATAGTTCTTAAGTTTTGTTTGTGAGTTACTCAACCTTGATAGTTGTGATAAAAAATAAGTAGATATTGAATCTTTAGGAAATTCTCCCATTGAACATTGTTATAATTTCTTCCTCTGATAGAAACAAACACACAAATTTCAATGGTTTAGTCAAAATGTAGCTTGAAACAATTTTTTCATGCATTTACTTAAAAAATCAGGAATATAGCAGGAGTTGGCAAGTTTTTCTATAACCATTAGAAATAAGTATTTGAAGTAGATATGTTTGCAAGCTGCACAGTTCAACTCTGCCATAGTAGCCTGAAAGCAGCCATGGACAATATATAAATGAATGAGTGTGGCTATGTTTCAATGAAGATTTGCAAAATCAGACAGTGTTGGAATTTGGTCCATGGACCATAGATTGCCAATCCTTGACCTAGAATTATGTGATTCATTAAACTTCACCTAAAATAGAACAATTATATTCTACTTATACAATTGAAATTTATGAGGAAATAAGTCAATGAAAGATACATTTAACCTGCTTAAAACAGGGCTTGGCAAATGGCAGGCCGGAAATAAGTGACTTATTGAGATGATGCTTTAACTCCTTTCCTCTTATACCTTGTCTAGGGAATTAAGGTCTTAGGACGCAAGATTTTTGTCTAAGAGGTGTTATGACTGTTATATCCATTTAACAGCCATGTTCATCCTAGCAACAAATAGACTAAAAATCGTGGCACCAAAAATGGGAGAGCAGGAAAACAAACAATTGGTGAAGTTTGGAGTTTTCATTTTTATTCATTTCACCCAAAGGAAGAGGACCCATTTCCTCTAAGAGTTGTGTATTACTAGTGATTTTTACTGGTTAAGCACAATTAGCAGACTTGAAAAAATTAAAATAGCCTGTCTATAAATTTCAGAAATTGGCCCAAAGCCAATCTCCAATAGCATGTAATAAACATGGGTGTAATCATTAATTATGTACCAGGCTACTGCCATGATCCTTCAGTTCTCCCCAGAGCTTCTCTGTCTGTCATCTTCCCACTGACAAACTAGCTTATCCTAACACTGGTTATTATCAGCCCATGTCATCATTGTTGCTGTAAGCTGTCTTAAATCATGAGCAACTGCTGCTGAGGTTGCTACTGGAATTACTGCTGTATACAAATCCAAACCTTTAGGGGGAACCAGAAAAGGGGAATTCTAAAACTACAGAAGAAACATATATGTTCCAACAGAGATCTCAATGCAAGATAACCAAACAGTCTTTATCATATGTCATGAAGGCAGCACCAGGGATAAAGAGATCATCTGACTGCTCCCACAGGTAGCCCTGATTGAAATGTCAGATAACCAAGGATAGATTTGAACCCAAGTCACTGTGAGCTACTGTACATATAGGGGACATCTATTCATCTTTCTATATCTTAGTTTGACTACAAGTTATACAGATATGTTTATATTACCAAACTTCACAAGGTTTGAAATGTATATATGTGTTTTGAAAAATACAAAACACCATAAAAATGTAAGGTATTTTTCTGTTAAGGTAGATGATAGAAATCCATGTCACTTTATGGAAATTTCCAGATTTAATAATCTAGGTACCTGATTTAATAGTGCATTATCTGTACTGATAACTATTAATTTTTCTATAAGGAATGGTGTTAGATTTTAATTCAAATCAATAACCAATGAACTTCTTCTGAATGTTTATAAATGATCTCAATTCAAATTGTTGATATTTGGAGCATTATTACAATAGCTTAATTAGAGAAGAATACCCGTGTTTAATGGGAGTGGTACCATATAAATAATGAATATCTTCAATATTTCAATAAAGTGATAAAATATCCATGCTTAGAAAATTCCAGATCCACAATTCAACTAATATCTAAGCAAACTAAAGTTGTAAAAAAGTTGACTAGAATATCACTTTTTCTCCATGTGATATTTATTATTTCTTTTTATGAGACTAATTATATATATATATTTTTATATATATCAAATTCAAACTTGTTAGAATTATCTCTCTAAAAGCTATGAGATTTAGATACTAGAATCTGTTTTGAGAGGAATACTGTTATTATTCATTGTTCTAAGCAGCACTTTTATGCTTAACAAATCTTAAATTAGCAGACAATCATTTTATTAGGATAAATAAAAATTGAGAACTAGAGATTTTGTAAAGTTTTGAAATGTAATCTGGATAAAACATTCCGGAAAAAAAAAATCAATAAATAATTCATTTTAAAACTTTACTACAAAGCCTAAAAGCATGAAGAACTGTTACTGCATTACTTCTGCACCAACGTAATATTTCAAGAAAAGGATAAGTTCACACTTCTCTAATGGATCATCAAGCATCTTTTCAGTGAAACAACAGAATGACTTTCTTTCAATGGCTTAATGGTAAATTCTTCTAGAGCTTTCAAGTCCTGCCTGAAGGTAGCACCAATTAGAACATTATGGGGAAAATGTTCTAAACACTGCCTTTAAACATTTGCCCTATATATATTTGCAAACATATATATATTTTCACCTTTGCTTGATGTCTAGATTCAATGAGCAATGTTGAACTAAATTTAATGTGACATATGGATTACTCAATTCATAAGGTTTAATGTAAAAATACATACATTTATCTAAGAATAGTCATTACTTACAATTTTCTTCAGTAGTTCTATTTTGGAAATTCAAGTATCTTTCTCTTTTCCTGATTGCCACTAATTTTTCCATTCTAAAAATCAAATAATTTTTATCATAACTGTGTTTGAAAAATTGTCTTTAATACTGTTTGGAAAAACCAGAGTTCCTCCTGAATGCGTTTATTCATAGCTTTTCTCTACTTATAGAATCCTAGGGTTACATGATACAAAATGAATTGATTTGAAGGTCAGAAAAGTCAAATGATATGTCTTTTCTTCCCTAAAGTGATTCATTTGCTATAGAATCATGGAAGCACATCAGTAGCATCAGACCCTCCCTTTCCCACCTACCATCATATGTTATTTGCAAAACCAAATTGCTTGTTAATGGAATAAATCAATATGATAAATTAAAACCTGTTAATATATAGCAGACTGTAAAGATAACTAAGCTTCATTGTTCATTTTTATTCCCATTACATTAAAGCAGTCTTATTTTATACTGTACAATAAAGCAGCTACAGTCCATAGGATGCTGGTATACTTGAATAAGACTATTCATTTCTGTCATTGATGTTAGTGGCTGACCTTTGTTTAAAAATAACTCATTCTTGCATAGTACTACATACATCTTGTTGAATGTGTATAGTCAATCTTTAAAATTCAGTTTTTGAAGTTTTGAAAAACAAATGTTGTGCATATGGCACAACAGCTTGACCTAAATGCTCAGCTGTTCTGTTCTACCCTATGCTATATATCCTATTTTTAAGTCTTATCTCAAAAATATGAGTCTGAAATGGTAACATAAAGCAGTTTATTAAAAATATTAAGAAATAGAAAACTTCTGAGTAGAAATGATAGAATGGAGCAGGATAACAGACTGTCCTTTAGTGCGTAACACCCTCCCCACTCACAAAACGATGGAAGTGGAGAACAAGTCAACAATTCAAGAAAGAACCACCTTATGCCATTTTATAGTATAATGTTTTACAGATCCAAGGAGAAAAACACAAGTGCTGGTGCAGTTTTGTGTTTCTAAATATGCTCCATCTCTCAACCACCACCTCACCTCCACTCCAGAAAAAAAGAAGAATACAAAAAATTGTTAATTATACTCTCAAATTCAGATAAAAGCAGCCTGATCAACTGAATAGGAAGCCATGGGAAAAAATAAGAAAAAATACTAAAGAGTAGAAGCAAAAAAAAAAAAAAAAAACCTGCTAATGGATCTCAGAAGATGCAGAAAAGATGAAGCTGCATTGCCCTTTGCCACACAGTGGGCTAATTTGCTCATTGTACAGCTGAAGTCCTCAGAAGTGATAAAAACCCAGATGGGTTAAGTGGATCCTAAAATAGGACATTTAGAAGGATCTCAAATGAGTGATTTTCAACCATATGCCTTTTTGTTATTCTAACTTATTAAATCTTTTAATGCTGTTATTTTATCTATTTTCTTACTTCTGCAATATTGACTTAATCTATTTTTATTATTATGGATTACTTTGTGTTGCTCTCAAACTGAATTTATATTATCAATAAATTCTATAGCTTGAAGCACTAATGGGAAACGTACTTCTGTGCTTTGGATTTTTTATGTCCCCCCCATCTGTTTCTTCAACCATGTTTTGAATTATTCCTTCCTTCCCCAACTTTGTCATCCTCAGTGTGTGCATCTTTGTCCAGTGCGAGAGTACAATGTTCCCTAGTATCAGGGACCCCATTTGCACTGTTTTTATGCAAATTTTACTCATTGGAGTTGGTTTTGGTTTTGTTTTGATATAATACAAATCATTCCCCCTTATATGTATTGTAACATCAAAAATTAGAATTAGCTGATTTTTATTAAATAATTTTTAAAAGGGTATATAAAATCAACACATGTCAAAGATTTTATTTACTTATTAATTTATGTAGTAACTAGTGAGATATTACAATAAATTTAAGAAACAATTCAAGGGGTGGAAACGTATAAAAACTAAGGAATTCTGAAGTAAATTTACAAGTAGATGAAAAATAGGTCTCCCCATGGGGTAATAATCAATTTCACTTCATCAGAAAATATGCATTTGTATCATCAGGAATCATTTGAATTATTAGTTTTCTGCAACTTACAGTGTTGGGAAATAGATCAGAGACAAAGAAAGGGTCAGAGAACCAGGATGAGTAAGCTAAATATTAAATTATTTTCTCATTTCAAAGTCTTTCATAATTTTTCCAGATACCTTTCTCCGAACCCTTCCTTTGAGACCTGACTGTTGCTTTTAATCCACTCTTCTAGA
Source organism: Theropithecus gelada (assembly GCF_003255815.1). Taxonomy (NCBI): domain Eukaryota; kingdom Metazoa; phylum Chordata; class Mammalia; order Primates; family Cercopithecidae; genus Theropithecus; species Theropithecus gelada. The sequence goes on along the minus strand of NC_037671.1, from coordinate 63,032,222 downwards.
GCCCGAGGCAGGGGTAACAGATAACCCAGGTTTCTACACATTCTTGCTGAATTGTTAAAGAAACACTTATTAATGTTGAGCAGTAAGTCTAGTTTCATTCTGGCTTCTGGTTTTTCCTTTTAAGCGGAGGTAAGCTCTAACACAGGGATACTCCGAGTGTATCCATAGACTCCTGAGGGATCCATGAGACTTTCAAGCATCCACAAGGTGAAAATCACTGTGTTGACATTTTCACTCAGGGTGTAAAAGTCACAATAAAATTATTAACACCTTAATATTAAGGCAGCAGCACCAAATCGTACCAGCAGTCATTGTATTCTTTTCCACTGTCCACTCAAAATGGACGCTTAAAAAATGTCCTTAGACATGCAATAAAATTCATTAATCCTGTTCAATCTCAACACTTGAGTATACAAATCTTAATATTCTGTGTGTAGAATTGGAAGTACACATTAAGAAAGCTGGCTACATACTAAAGTATAATAGTTGCCTTGAGACAAGTTGCCAGTTTATCTCAACACTATGAAGACACTCAAAAAATGACTAGCAGATAACGTGTGGTTATTCAAACATGACTATTTGGCAGCTATTTTCTGAAAAAGTAATAAAGTAAGCCTATTACCTCAAGGAAAACAGCTAATAGTATATTTGCCAATGATAAAACTCAAGCTGTCAAAGAAAAATTAGAATTTTGGAAAAATCTACATTCCACATAACGAACTTGAGAACTTTCTAACATGTTCTGATTATCTTAGTGGTAATATTACTGAATTTGATTTCTTATTATACAATAAATGTGTCATATCTGAGAACTCTGCACAACTCTGAACCAATATTTTTCAAATGATCAATTAGTGATGTTATAAAATTATGAATGAGTAAAACATTCATTCAAAGTGCAAGAAAGACCAATGACATTTTAATGTAACAAAGTATGTGAAGTTCATTAATACACTTTTAAATTCCACACTGCAACTAAACTTTAAGGAACTGTCATTTGTCCAGTTTGTATGTATTTGAAAAAGTTATTAAAATGTTTCTCCTCTTCCAACTACATTTTGTGTGAGGCTGAACTTCCTGTACTTCAGCCAAAGAAACAAATCACAACAGATTGAATACAGAAGTAGATATAATAATCCAGCTGTCTCCTATTAAGGTTCAAAATAAAGATATTTGTGAAAGTATAGAATAATTCTCTTACTGTTTCTTATTTGAAAAAATATAATTACTTTTCACAAAATATGTTATTTAGGTTAACATGTAATGGGATTTTTAAATTAATAAATATTTGACAATTCTCATGGTTTTAAATGGTAATTCAGTAAATCAAAAGATACGAACGATGTAAACAAAAGCTCTTTAGAGTTTACTAGATTTTAAGTGTGTAAAGGGCTCCTTAGATCAAAGGGTTTGAGAACTGCTCATTTCATATAATTTTCTTTTTTAAATACTTTATAGTGTGATCCTGCTATTTTAAGAAATTCTACGTATCTATCCATATGTCAATCTTTGTATCTATAGATGTTCACTGAATATTAATGCTGGCCATTTCTGAAGGTTGTAATTTTGGAGAGATTTAAGACACTTATTGGTCCATGTTTCTATTGCTTGAGTACAAAAACAGTGTCATTATCATAAAATACATATACTGATATATATATCACGTGTATATATACTGATATATATATATACACACACACACACATATGTATATACTGATAAAAACAATAGAAGAAAAGTAGGGAATGGGGAAACTCAAAAGTAGTAATATATATATATTCCACAAATAAATATCTGAAAATTCAATATTTACATCATAAGATTTACTTTGATGATTTTGGATCAATTAGAAATCAAAATGGAAAATTAAAAAATGACTCCTGCATTATTTTGTATTGCTGCTATGCCAAGTTACCACTAAAACAATAGAAACTTATTCTCTTACAGTTCTGGAGGTCAGAAGTCTGAAATGAGTCTTATGGGGCTAAAGTCAAGCTGTCAGCAGGACTGGTTCCCTCTGAAGGCTCCAGAAAACCCATTCCTTGCCTCTTCCAGCTTCTGGTGGCTGTCGGCATTCTGTGGCTTGTGGCTGCATCACTCCAGTCTCTGTTTCTGTAGTCACACGGCCTTCTCCTCATCTGCCATCTAGTCTCCCTCTTCCTCCCTTTTATAAGAACACTTGTGTCTACTTTTAAGGCCCACCAAGATAATATAGGATAATCTCTCCATTTCAAGCTCCTTAATTTAATCACATCTGCAAAGTCTCTTTGGTAGTATCAGATAACACTCACAGGTTCCACCAGTTAGTACATGGGTGTCTTTGAGCATCATAATTCAGCTTATCACAGCTCCATACTTTACATTACACAGAAAAATTTATTCTAGGCAGAACTGAAGTAAACCTTACAGAAGCTAATGTAGAATAACTTTATGACTTTGGGGAAGGCAAAGAAATCTTAAACATGACATGAAAGTACTAATCATAACTCTGAAGGAAACAATACATAAATTTACACAAAAATTAAGAATATACACTCATCAAAACTCACCCTTGAGATTGGCAAGTCAATCTGCAAAACTGAAGAAGACATTTACAACTTATGTAGTTGACAAAGAACTTGTATTCAATAAGAAAAAAACAAACAACTAAATATAAATATGAGCAAGAAACACAAAGTGACATTTCCCAAGAGTATATCAAAATAGTCAGTAAACATGAGGATATGTTCAACTTCACCAATATCAACAAAGTAAAATTAAAGTTACAATAATCAGAATAGGTAAAATCTACAAAGTGACCACACCAAGTGATAAGGCTATGGATCAGCTGGAATTCTTGTACGCTGCTGGTAAAGCGTTAAATATAAACAATTATTTTGGAAAACTGGCGATACTTACTAAAGTTAATCCTACTTATACTTTCTTACAGAGCTATTCAACTCCTAGATATATACACAACAAATGTATGCAATTTAACTGAAAGACATATATAAAATGGTCATAGCAGCATTATTCACAGTAACCAAAACCTAGGGGGAAAATGTCTATCTACACTAGAAACAGTAAATGAATTTTAAATATTAATTTAATGGAATATTATAAAATAATGATAATGCATTAACTGTGGCATAATGCTATCTCTCAAACATAACATTGAGCCGAAACAAATGCAGTAGTCCCTCGTTAATTGCAAGGGATACATTCCAAGATCCACTGGAAACTATGGATAGTACTGAACCCTATCAATATTATGATTTTTTCCTATACATCCATGCCAATGATAAAGTTTAATCTGTGAATTAGTAACAGAAGGACATTAATACCAACATATAATAGAATGATTATAACTATATCCTGTAATAAAAATTATGTGAATATGGTCTCAAGATATTTTATTGTACCGTAATTACCTGTTTTGGGACTGTCATAAAGGGAGCACTACTTTAGACAAAGAATCCATACAATATGACTCCACTAATATGAAGATTAAAATCAAGTAAAACTATAGTTGTTAAATATCAAGATAGTGGTTACTTTTGATGAAGAATAGAAAAGAATAGTGATTGGTAGGACTTCTGACAATGCAGATAATAATCTTTTCCTTAACTTGGGTGATGTTTGGGTGAGCAGGTTCACTTCGTGATTACTTACTGAGCTTTATGCTTATAATTTCTGTGATTTTTCTGTATAAGTTACACTTCAATTAGGAAAGTTAAAAAGAGAGATCCATGGGCTTCCAGGGACAGATGTCCAAATTTTAAGTAAAAAGAGAAAGATGAATGAAGCCATTTGTGAATTTATGAATAAAGTACGATCTCATTTTTAAAAATAAAATTGGGATATGTAAATATTTGTATGTGGGGAGATAGGTGGTAGAAAAGAACATTTCAAAGTGGGGATGAATAATGAGATTAGGGGAAAAGAAATATTTATCTTTTTTTCTCTATATATTTTTCTGTTATTTTGAATTTTATAGAAAATGCATATTGGCCGGGCGTGGTGGCTCAAGCCTGTAATCCCTGCACTTTGGGAGGCCAAGACGGGCGGATCACGAGGTCAGGAAATCGAGACCATCATGGCGAACACGGTGAAACCCCGTCTCTACTAAAAAAATACAAAAAGCTAGCCAGGCGAGGTGGCGGGCGCCTGTAGTCCCAGCTACTTGGGAGGCTGAGGCAGGAGAATGGCGTAAACCCGGGAGGCGGAGTTTGCAGTGAGCTGAGATACGGCCACTGCACTCCAGCCTGGGCGACAGAGCGAGACTCCGTCTCGAAAAAAAAAGAAAATGCATATTGCTTTGTAATTGAAATACAAACAAGCATAAGAAATTAGAAATCAAAAATCAAATTTAAACATTAGATTCAATAATGATAATGCAAGTTATTAGAAACTCAACATGGCACTTTTCATTTATTATTTTATTTAATTATCACAGGAGTTCTAATACTCACAGTAGTTACTCTCACTACCCCATTTTAACATATGGGGAAACAGGTTTAAAATAGTTAAGGACATCTAGCTACTAGGTAACAGAATGAGAAGTTAAAACTAATGTCAAGTTAATGCTGTTAATACCATGCTATCTGTCAGCCTGTGGACAATAATGTATGTTTCTAATATGGTACTTACTACAGTGAATAATTATCTCATAGCACTCCTACAAACCCCGTAAATTAGTCTTTGATGGCAAATACTGTGTTTAATTATCACTAATCAACAAAATATAAATCTACATCAATTACTAATATATTGTTTTTTCTTAAAGGTAATGGGAATAATTTTGGAAAGCAGTTTCTTCATTTATTTCTTGTGGAAGGAAAGCCATCAGTTAAATATGGATGTGGAAATTCTCAAAATATTTTGACTGTTTCTGCTAACTACAGCATTAACACAAATGCATTCACCCCTATCACAGTACGGTAAGTACTGTACTCCACAGTAGTTCTTTTGTGCTGAACTTTTGTTTGTTTGTTTGTTTGTTTTGAGATGGAGTCTTGCTCTGTCACCCAGTCTGGAGTGCAGTGGTGTGATCTCAGCTCACTGCAACCTCCGCCTCCCAGGTTCAAGCAATTCTCCTGCCTCAGCCTCTCCAAGTAGTTGGGACTACAGGTGTACACCACTTTGCCTGGCTAGTTTTGTTGTTGTTTGTTTTAGTAGAGATAGGGTTTCACCGTTTTAGTAGAGACGGGGTTTCACCATGCTGGCCAGGCTGGTCTCGAACTCCTGACCTCGTGATTCATCCTCCTAGGCCTCCCAAAGTCCTGGGATTACAGGCATGAGCCACCATGCCTGGCCTGAACTCTATTTTTTAAATGTTATTTACATGTGTAGTAGCCACCCAAAAACGAAACGAATTTTAAAAGTTCATCTGAAAATTGTTTTGTTTACCTTTTAATTTTTGCTTTTGTTTTACTTGTTTATTTTTACAGTTTGGTGAAATGAACTACAAATTGAACTAAGCCATAATTTAATACTATCCTATGGCAATCAAATTGCACACAGAGTAAATCAATTTTATTTGAAAATATGGTACAAGCAAATAAATTAATGCATCAAGGTGTTCAGTTAAAACTAACATCCAGTTTAATTGTTCAACAAAATATCTACGGAGTACAGCTGCTAGAAATTGGTTAGTGGGAGCCCTTGACTGCACAAAAAAAGAAAACTCAGTAGAAAACAAAGACCAAACAGAATACTAAATGGAAATGTCTTTCTGGATTATACAAATTTTTGGAAAGCAGTCTTTGAATTCATTTATGCTTCAAAATTACAAAATATCAGAAAAGAGAAATTGCTAAATGATGGTCACATCTCAGGGGCATTACTAAACAAAACTTACATGTAGCAACTAAGAATTTAAAACTTTTCATCAGTACAGCTCAAATTTTTCATCTAGTAATAATGGTCTCCAAAGTTACGCTATGTCATTGAAAAATATTCTGTGACTGAGTTCGTCTTTAAAATGACAATTAGGTAAGTTAGTCTGATCAGCAGGACTCTTGGCTAACCTATGAAGGTTATATAAATTAAATAAACTTTCTCAGAAACTGCATCAGTCTGGAAATAACATCAACAAAATTGACACCAATATGAAAATGAAGCTTCTTACAGGCAGGGATGGTTTCTTACTCATTTTTAATGCACTTAATAGGACATCTGACAAATAGGAGATACTCAGTAAATGTCTGAATGAATGAAGAAATGAGGGTGTCTGGGCTGGGCAATTCATTTGATTATAACAAGAAGGCAATGAAATTACTAAGGTAATGAAATTATCATTTGTAAATTAGATATACCCTTTGGAACGCCAAGTTCTATACAGACAAAACAAACTCCTTCAGATCAACGGACAAATATTTCAACCATTTCTGTTATAAGTGTTTGCTGTTGATCACTAAAAAGAACCAGATGAGAAGCTAAATAACAGAAAACTGTTTAAAAGGTGTTTCTATTAATAAGATCATCATTTTATACAGCATCAACAATTTATACAAACAATAGCACTTTCAGTTATACATGAAATAATTGCTATTCGAGGTCAAGTTCTTAGAGAAATGATTTTCTTCTTTACTTTTAAGTTGTAACCTAACAGAGCAGTCCTCAAACCACTCAGATTCTGAGATAGCCTCAGGAAAAAAACAATCTGTAAAATAAATATTGATGCTTCCAGTAAAACTGAAAAGGACTTTCCAAGTGTTTAATTTTATCAAAACTTAAGTAAAAAGGAGACATTACATTACTATGAATGTAAAAATGCAAATCTGCTTTGTGTTATAGGCAATTGCCTACAAGAGCTCAAAGTGACAATAGGCTGACCCTAGGACTACATATTACATATTATATATCATTCATGTAAAACTTTTGAGTGCTCATCTGCTAAGCATGCTCTCAATGCCTTAATATTTGCATCTCATTTTTGTGGTTTTCCTTGTTTTATTCTATATTTAGTTTCATATATTCATTTAACAAATGTTTCTTACTCTATTTGTAGTGCTATACTAAGCTACTAGAATTCAATGGTAAGCCTAAACAGAAAAAATCCAAATTCTTATGTGTATACAGTTTAGTGAGGGTGACTGACAAGTAGACACACTAATGAAGGAATAATTTGAGATGTGTTGTAAATGGAAGAAACATGATGCAGGAAGAACAAGTTAAAAAAGTAACCTAGCCTGTGCTAGAGAGACCAAAGAGCTTTAACAATGAATAGAGGTAAACTTGGTAAAACAAAAACAGGCAAAGCAGTGGTTATGAGTTTCAGGCAGAGGGAAGAGTATGTGAAAAAACCCTTTGGGAGGCGGCTGGGTCACCTGAGGTCAGGAGTTCGAGACCAGCCTGGCCAACATGGTGAAACACCATCTCTACTAAAAACACAAAAAAATTAGCCAGGTATGGTGGCACATGCCTATAATCCTAGCTACTCAGGACGCTGAGGCGGGAGAATCGCTTGAACCCAGGAGGTGGAGGTTGCAGTGAGCCGAGATCCCGCCACTGCACTCCAGCCTGGAGAACAGAGCAAGACTCAATCAATCAATCGATCAGTAAAACAAAACCCTATGCTAGAAAAAAACATGGCATATTCAGATTCAGAGACCCCAAAGAACAGTGTGTTTTGAACAGAGAAGCAGAAGAGGGTGGCTTAGTAACGGAAGATGAAGTTTGAAAGGTAGACAGTTTGCAAATGCTGTCTGGCCTTGCGGCTATATTAAGGAATAATTGCAGGAACCAGTTAGATGGTTACTGTATATCCAAGTAAGATATGACGGTGACTTGGACTAGACTAGTGTCAGAGATAAAGTGACATAATTAGGAGCAAAATTGTGACTTATTAAATACTAGGAGTAAAAATAGAGCTGTCAAAAACTAATACTCATTTCTTATGTGCAATTGGATAGCAGATTTTATCAGACACTGAGATAATAATAAACAATGCAAGAAGAGCAGGTTAGATTGAGAAGATCCTGGGTTTAAGCTTGAGCATGCTGAGATTAAGATGTCTCTGAAACACAAAGTGGAATTTTCAATTGAATATATTGAAGTAAAGGTCAGAGAAGGGATCTGGATGGAAAATATGAATTTATGAGTCATCACTGTGTAGATGATAATTGAAACCATGGGAATGGATGAGAGTATGTAGTAGAAAAAGCTGCCTCGAGTGACTCTTGAGGAGCTAACATTTAATGACTGTATACTGGAAGTTGAAATCATTAAAGAGTCTGACAAGGAGTAAGTAGGAACTAACAGCCAAAAAAGGAGTAGAGTGTCATGGAAGGCAATGGCAAAGCTTATCAAATGCTCCAGTCCACTGGACTGCCCACATGATTCCATGACCTGAAGACTTCAGTGTATCAGGATAGAAGAAGCCCGATTAGAGAAAAAATCAAGACAATATGTTTATACAACTCCTTGAAGTTTTAATGTGAAAGTATTAAAAGTGGTAAGATGATAACTAGAGGAAGGTGAGGAATCAAGACAAAAAAAGTAAGATGAAAGAAATTTGAGTATGTTTAATTAATTGGAATTACTAGTTGAATAGAAATTGTTAATACACAGAAAACTAATGAAAAAGGGAGAATATAAGTTTTGTGTTTTGTTTTTTTTTTTTCTTGAGACGGAGTTCTGCTTTTGTCACCCAGACTGGAGTGCAATGGCGCGATCTCAGCTCACTGCGACCTCCGCCTCCAGGGTTCAAGCGATTCTCTGGCCTCAGCCTCCTGAGTAGCTGGGATTACAGGTGCCCACCACGACGCCTGGTTTTGCCATGTTGGCCAGGCTGGTCTTGATCTCCTGACCCCAGGTGATCTTCCCACCTCAGCCTCCCAAAGTGTTGGGATTACAGGCGTGAGCCACCACACCTGGCCAAGTACATAAGTTTCTTAAAAGTTTAGGCCAGTAACATACAATGTACATGAGAGAAGATTTCTGCCCGAGGGCAGGGAAAATAGAGATACATAGCATGAGGCTTCTGATTTCTGTCATTGTAGATGTCCCTGGATTTATGATTGCCTTTATCTGTCCAGTGGTTTATATCACCTCTGGCTGTCTCATCTGTTTAGTCTTACTTCTCCATCATTAACTGGGTAAAATATAGAATTTAAGGGTCTTTTGGGATGGCTTTTTCCAACTTAATTCTCACTAACAAAACTCTCACTATGCAAATGCAGAGTAAATTTCTCCCAAAAAAGCATGTGAATTAGGTTCCTTTTTCATCATATGAATGTTGACGGTATTTCTTCAATATTAAAGAATTTCTTGACAATAAAAAAATATAGCATGATTGCTAAAAACTTTTTTTTGAAACAGAGTCTTGCTCTGTTGCCCACGGTCCCACTGCAACCTCCAACTTCCGGGTTCAAGCTATTCTCCTGCCTCAACAGGCACGCATCCCCACACCTGGTTAACTTCTGTATTTTTAGTAGAGACCAGATTTCTGTATGTTGGCCAGGCTGGTCTCGAACTCCTGACCTCAGGTGATCCACTCCCCCACCGGGCCTCCCAAAGGGCTGGGAATAAAGGCATGATCCACCATGCCCAACCTAATAAAAACTTATTTTCAAAAATTAATGGAATAAAGATAAGCTCAACTTGTAAAATTTGACTTTTTGATTTGTTATTAGCTATTATTTTTTATTTTGTTATCAGCCAGTAGTTCCTCCAACTAAATCCATCTTACATCTGTAGGACAGGGAGAAGTAGAACAAACTTGAATAAGCCACTTGTAGTGATTGAGGTCAATTCAGTATCAAGATAGAAGTTCTTCTTAAATGAAATGGAGCAGAGATCACAGTTCTACAGATACATTGTAATTCATACTCATGCACAGTTTGTCTTTCATTTCAACGAATTTTGAAAGGGATCACATAGAGAGAGCTATTGGTTTTCACAAGGGTTATTCCCTTTTGGGGAAGTTCAGAAAAATTGTCTTACTATATATATACACTTTTTTAAGTTTCTGAAGTTTAAAATTTTCTGGCACCTTTAGTGTCTGTTTTACACTAAAGCTAACTTTTACCCAGTATTTCGTTCTCTAAAAAAGCCCTGTGTCCTTTCTTGTAGGTGATTTACTGTGTTATCTGCATGTTTTAAAGGCACATAACCTATTTCCCCTTCCTTAGATGCTACTATCTAACACTCCTGAGAACATTTCCTCAAAGATTTATCCAGAGGTATAAAGTTATCCATGTCTATTGAAGGTATACCCTAATACCTAATAATTTATTTTGGTTAGCAACTCTTAGGGTAGCCAAAGTGGGATGCTGGCCAAGAATTGCATTACTGCCAGAGCAACACAACTCCAATAGCCACTTTTTTACAGGTCAGTGTAAAGAAATGCATGGTTTAAGATCATCTGCACAGAGGCTGGAAAAGTTTCTAGTAGTTGGACTGCAAGAACCCTTATTAGTATTTGCTAAAACCCAAACATCTATCAAAAGAAATCAATGTAGACATATTTATCACATTACCTTTGATAATATTTGGTTCAGAAAACAAAATAAAAACTGCTGAGTTTTATAAATGGCCAAATTTTTATCTCCTGTTGACCTTTCCATGTTTATGAGATAAAACCTCATACATATTATATATGTATATTGGTGCAGATTTTGTAAAATTCATTTTAATTAGCTCATTTCTCACAGTTGTTTAAGAAAGATAGAAATTTATTGTAATGCAAAATCCACATTAACTTCACAAAACGGGAAGAATGATTCTGAGTAGGACTGATTTGGGTCATATCAAATTAAGATACTAGTAAGTAATTTATAGAAAAATATCAAAGGAAAAGATGACTTCTTATAATACCCACATTTAATTTGTTAAAGGCTCTCAGACACCTCTACTCAACATCAGATTCCAGTTATGTACCCTTTCCCTACATATATCCTCTGCATTGCAGCTTGCTTGACCAGATGGTATTGATCTATAACTCAATATGGCGAATGAGCAAGAGACCATTCCATTTCATGTAAGAAAAAAAGAATATCCATACTCTATTATAATTTTGACAGTAACTAAAAATGTTACCTATGTTTCTAATTTTCTAAAATATACAAAAGCTTTTCACATATTCCTGATAGTTTATATAATATAAGCTATGGATTTCATGCTGGTAGTCTTACAGCCAGGAAACTATGTGAGAGCCTCCACTTCTTGAAACAGATGGTGACTTTTGAACTGCGCTAAATCTATAAGATATTAGATTTATTCATAAAATGTTGCTATGTCAATATGGAAATTTTGGCAAGATTTTCACATTAAAAAGGTCAAACTTCATCACTTCAATATTAATTTGTGTATCTTTTTATCAGCTCTTCCATCTGGTATTTCTTAGAGAAAATGAAGGAAAACTCAAGCTCAATATGGGAAATATAGGTAATACTTTATCATTATATTGGCATGTATGTAAACATATAAAGCTAAACATTACTCCTGCACCTTTATCCATGCATAGCCTGTTCTTACATAACATACATAAAAACTAGCTGGATAGCAAGTTACAATGCAGTTTATTTGTATTAATTTGTGGAGATCTACTGTAAAACCAAAATTTCTTTTATTACATAAGCTTAAGAAAATCTTTAAAAAAGATCTATGAATCTGCAAGTTGGTAATTTTAGTACTATTTCAGATTATTGGATAGAATGTTCTACTGTATAAAGTTGTCTCCAAAATTTGCATACTTCTTGAGAAACGTGGAAGTATTAGTTTGGTGCTTATTGATTGAAAAATAAATAAAGTGAAGCAACTCAGTCTGAATGTGAACCCGAGTCTACAGACCATCTTTATGGAATAATATGCCAGTGGACTCTCCCAGCCAGTTTGACATTTAAAAAGCATATTTGAAGTGATTTGATTCTGTAATCACATTTGTGCCTTTTAATTGTGCAATTCACTTCAAATTTTCAAAACAGAATGGCAATTAGCAAAATTTTAAAAGTCAAGACTGAGGGCCCAAATCCTCATCTTACGGAATGCGGAGAAGAAAAGACAGAGAACTGGTTGACCTTCAAGTCCTGAGAGCAACCACAAAGACCCTACTGAAGAGAAAGGGACTACATCTATAACATGAAATGAAAAATGAACTCCATTTTGAAGATTAGAAATTTATCAGGGTACAGCAGATGAAAGAGTATCTGCAAAGATATCAAGGTATAGATAGTAACATGCTCATGGAAGAAAATGTATGATGAGAACAAAAAGTTCCAGGTGAAAGGATGTTTAGCTCTTTAGCAAGTCACCATTAAACACTGTCACTTCTAATGCACAGTGTAACAATAAATAAAAATAAAAGGCAAGAAGTGTTTTGAGCACTAGCAATGTATGCTGAGGAAGACTCCAGATTTTCTTCATCCTTTAAAGTTAGTGGTAAATTTCTACCACAGTCAGAAAAGACTACTGGAGAAGTTTAAATTATTTTTGTGCAGTGGCAGAGTATACAACAAAATAAACTGCAATTCTTAAAAGCCTTCTAATTCTAAAATGTGTATAGTTTATCACTTTCAAGACAAGATTTTGACAGTTATATGAGAACATAATATGAAACAAATGAAGACTTGGGGAAAATCAAATTGATAAAAATCGGGGCAGAATAGCAGTAATTGATGGGGGTCAGTGAACACTCTGGCATATAACACAGTTAAATAATAGGATTTAACATGTTGAAAAGTAAGATTCAGGGGAAACATCAAGAGATTTGTTAATTAAGTGATGAAGTGGAGATTTAACAATATATTTATATTTTGTGTATTTTTCCTCCCACTTCTATAGTCCCCCTAGCTCTCCTTAATTGGAATTTATCATTATAGTTAGAGAATATTTGATTACTTCCTTAAAATGACTATCTGGAAAGAGACTTTATTGTGAAAAATTTTTGAAGCCTGTTCTTAGTGGTAGAGCTCAATCCTTGAAAACATTTCTCTCAATTAACTTTAGAATAATTCTCACTGAATTCACTCAAAATATAGACCATTCTATTAAAAAAAAATTTACTTTATAAATGAAGCTAAAGGAAGCTATGCCAACTTCCTCCTCAACAAATTGCTCATGACTTCATCAATGTAGGAATAAAATGTAGATATATGTTGATATAAATTGTTTTACAATTTAACATCTGAACTCTTTTCCACCCAACACTATTCAGTTAAGAATAATTTAATGCTTTTTTAAAAATTTACTAATTTTCTTTAAAATTGAAAGCTGGTTCCAGAGACAGGTACTGGTATTCAGCCAAAGTGTTTGAACTCAATAAATATAGAACAAAGAATTTTAATATCTCTTCAGATAATTTATTCTAATGCCATCATAAGACACAGTAAATTTATGTTTTATGGTATTTGAAATAGAATTCTGTCCTGGTTCCTCTTACTTTTTAACTTTGTAATAGCTGGCCTAATTCTAATGGCCAGTAATATCAGAACTCCATCCTGCCCTTCAAAGACAATGTTACAAAGTTAAAAAGAAGGAGACTGCAGGACAAAGCCCTATACCAATTACCATAAAACAGGAATTTACTGTGCCTCCTGATAACGTTATGTTCACAGTACCCAGTGGCATCTGCTGAGCCACAGAGGGGCTGGTTAGACACCTAAGTACAGCTCCCATCATTTGAAATGCAAAAATTTCCAGTCAAATGAGGTGGACAAGATAGACTCAACCATGCCCTGGGAATCCCTTCCCCTCTACCCAAAGAATAAAACACCAAAGGAACATTCTCCTGTTTGCATGGTAATAGCAGTGTCACTCATCCCTTTCACTAGGGTGCAGTAGCAGAAATTAGGGTGAAGGAGAATCCCAATTCCTCTGGCACCTTAGCCTCAGGGAAAGTGATAGAAACACAGTTCCAGTTTGGCGTAGCCTCTTAGAATAGGAATATATGGAATTCTTAGAATAGAAAATGTAGGAATGTAATAGGAATGTCTTCTTAGAATAGGAAAAAGTAAAGTCTTGGATTGATGATGCACAGTAATCACGAACAAGCGAGTCTGATACTTGGCACACATGGACAAGCAAGTCCTGGGAATTTCTAAAAATATTTGGAGAGGAAGAGTCTATAATAGATTGTAATTCCTGCAGTTAAGAGTGTGTATTCTCAGTCACTGAAGCTTAATAACGGCATCTTAGGTCAGATTCCTTGGAAACCGTCTGTGTGCCATGGAGATTTGCATGCACAAAGTTTGTTAGAGAATGCTCTTAGGAACAAACACTTGGAAAACAGTGAGGGAAACAGGGTTGAACAGAGGCAGAAGTTGAATTGCAAAGTAGTTGCACCAGAGGCCTCAGCTGTCTATAAGGGAGTCTGGACTTGAGATGTTCATACTTTCCTGAATTTAGTCAAGAGGATCAGGCCTTTGCATCCCCTCTCATCCCCAGGGGCCTCTGGGCAGCACATCGTAGCACTCACTGTAGCTGACTGAGGCTGCTGGCTACAATCAGCACTTACTGGCTGAAGAAGCCTGAGACACTTGGGTTTGACTTACACCTAAGCAAGCCAAGGTTGTTTTTAGATAAACTAGGCATATATTCCCACACCTGCTATCACCCCATCAGGGAGCTAAATTCCCCGTGTTAGCGACTGGTTCTACTGTTTCTTATGAGGAGTGACCCAAAGAAACAGTGACGCTTCAGAAGAACAGCTAAATATTCATCATACCAAAACCATAAAATGCTAATTGTATAGATGTGCATCAGTATGGACACATGTAACTCCAAATAAAGTCACTCACTGATATATCATTAGAACATACAGCACAGCCCAAGTAGGGTATACCTGGGTATAGAACAAAAGAAGGAATCTTTATAGATTCATTCTGCTTCAAAATGACGGCACAGGACATGTAAAAGGCAGAATCCCGCAAGTGGGGAAGTGAGGAAGCAAAGCACTCTTTGTATAACTACAAAGGATCTTACCTATTTCTTTTTTGAAACAAAGAAAAATAACACTCATTTTTCTGCTATATAGGTTTCTGTGAATATCATGTATATGAAAGCTCTTTCAAAAACATCAAGTATCCCTCAAATGAAAGTGTTATTATTACGGTTACACACACATATACCTATTTCTTCTATTGCTGCCGTAGGACTAGAAAAAAAATGTTGCCTTTTATTTTATAGCATCTTATTAAAAACACTTCATAATTAGGCAGTTAGCACAGCGACTAATCCACTATCCTCTGGGGCAAATGTCTTTGAAGGTTCTTGCTTTTTAGGCTTGTCTTCCTTTGCAGTTTCATAAATGGGAAGGTGGTAGTCCTGGAGCCACAAGAGGCCAAGCTCCGGGAGGGTCATGGAGTGAGCACGTGCCTCTTCTTATCTGTATTACAGTAAGCAGACCTGTTTCCTTGACAATAGGAAAGAAAACTGTCCTGATGATTGTGAGGCGGATAAGTAAATGTCTGTTAAGTTTTGACCCTGTTATGTTTAAAGGATAGGCGGAAAACTTCACCTGCATTAATCTCATTTAGTCATTTCTTCATGTCCATTAATAGCTATGTAATACGTATTTATTTTGCATTTATGTGACAGCCACCATGATAAATATTTTTATACACTATCTCATTTACTCTTTATAATATCTTTAAGGGGTAGTTATTTTTCTGATACTCATTTAAGAATTGAGGAAACTGGCTGGGCGCAGTGGCTCACGCCTGTAATCCCAGCACTTTGGGAGGCCAAGGCAGGTGGATCACCTGAGGTCGGGAGTTTGAGACCAGCCTGACCAACATGGAGAAACCCCATCTCTACTAAAAATACAAAATTAGCTGGGCCTGGTGGCACATGCCTATAATACCAGCTACTAGGGAGGCTGAGGCAGGAGAATTGCTTGAACCTGGGAGACAGAGGTTGCGATGAGCCGAGATCGTGCCATTGCACTCCAGCCTGGGCAACAAGAGTGAAACTCCGCCTCAAAAAAAAAAAAAAAGAATTGAGGAAACTGGGACTTAAGGAAATTAGGTAATTATCTGAAGTCATGCAACTATAAGTAATTGTAACAGGGTTCCTATGTAGACCATTTTACTCTACATGCCTTATATTTAACCACCCTATACAACTCATTCTTGAAATATTATTTAAATGAGGTCACTCTCAAATCACCAATAGAAAACTTTCCCTTTCTCCATCATTTATCATTTCATGAACAAATCATGTGTCTTATAATCAAGCTTTTTTCTCAGCTCCTTCCATCTTTATCCTCCTCTAATACCCAAGTCTTATGGACTTGCCACTCCATTGAAGCCATAATCTCTACTGTCCCAAACACAGTCCTACATTTTCCTACCACATGCATCATAGCCAACACCACAATTCCTTCCTAAATATTCTGGGTTTTTTTCTATGAAATTGTACCTTATGCTTTCTGCAAGTCATTCACCTTCTAAAAGCTAGCCGAGACCTGTCCCAACTCATACTCAACTCCTTTGCTGTCAATTCCAAGCATGCTCATGTCTTGTAAAGGATTTTTCTATTGATCTTTTGTTATCTCATCTCCAAAATCAAACAATAAATGGCACAGGATCTCTTCCTTTTGTCACATGTAAACTACTATAAGAATGCTAGGAATAAAGTATGTATTTATTAGAGATAATCCTTAAGACCGCATGTGAAACCAAATCAACAAAATATAAACAAGTATGTAAGGGTTGAAATGTTACAGTCAGAAGAAAATCAATTATACAGACTTCACCATAGGAATCTTACTAAAGGGGATTAGTTAAGTATGTAAAGGCCATGGAATTTTAGCTTTATAGAGAGATTATTTGCAGTAGGTTTACCATATGCAAATATACAAATAAAATGCTCATATGAGAAATTAGAAAATTGACTAGAACCTAATGAGAACTCTAAAAGTTGCAAAAAAGGAAATGGCATTAGTAGAGGGCCTTCAGGTTAAATGGAGAGGCTGATGATTCTAACTTTTTTCTTAAAGAAAATGTCTAAATTATGTTAATGATAAAATAGCTATCACTAATTAAGCTCTTACTATTTTCTAAGCCTAGTTCTTGGTCTTCACCTGTAGTTAATTATTTACACCTGTATTTAATTAGTTCTAATATCCACCCAGTGAGTTACTATTATACTTATTTTAAAGACAACAATATTGAGGCACATAAAGCCAGAGGACACTGAAAAAAAATCACACAGAAGTTTTCAAAGTAAAGAAATTTGAATCCAGAGTCTAACTCTAATCACTACTCAATATTGCATGGTCGGCCGGGCGCGGTGGCTCAAGCCTGTAATCCCAGCACTTTGGGAGGCCGAGACGGGCGGATCACGAGGTCAGGAGATGGAGACCATCCTGGCTAACACGGTGAAACCCCGTCTCTACTAAGAAATACAAAAAACTAGCCGGGCGAGGTGGCGGGCGCCTGTAGTCCCAGCTACTTGGGAGGCTGAGGCAGGAGAATGGCGTGAACCCGGGAGGCGGAGCTTGCAGTGAGCTGAGATCCGGCCACTGCACTCCAGCCTGGGCTACAGAGCGAGACTCCGTCTCAAAAAAAAAAAAAAAAAAAAATATTGCATGGTCTATATTACAGGCAATAAATGGAGTTAAAATCTCTTATACTTTACATTTCATGAAAACCTTAAGAAATATTCAAAATTCTCTATTTTTAATTCTAAAATATGCTTTATAAAATTAGTGAACATAATTTTGGAAGCTCAACTGTAATAAAAATTAAAAATGTACAAAATCTAAAACTTTTATTTTCTATTTTCACTTATGTGACTACCGTTTTTCTATTTAGAAATTTCACACAATAAAATTTAGCAAAAGTTTTATTCTCATTGTGACAATATATTGAAAGAAACATGGAATTGGTATACCATTTATAAACTCTGGAATTTCAAAAAAAGGGGTCAAAAAAGTTGCCTTTACTTATCCTACAAAATACATATGTATACATTTAAACATAATTTAAAGGTGTTTATAAATTATTATATGCTGCTATACTTATTATACATCAAAAACTTTAATGTATTTGTTATTATGAAAAAAAGCTATGTATTAGTCTGTTCTCACACTGCTATGAAGAAATACCTGAAACTGGGTAATTTATAAAGAACAGAAGTTTAATTGACTCACAGTTTGGCATGGCTGGGGAGGCCTCAGGAAACTTATAATCATGGCAGAAGGCACCTCTTTGCAGGGTGGCAGAAGAGAAAATGAATGCAAGCAGGGAAATGCCAGATGCTTATAAAACCATCAGACTTCGTGAGACTCACTCACCATCAGAGAACAACACAGGAGAAAGCACCTCCATGATTCAATTACCTCCACCTGGTCCCTCCCTTAACACATGAGGATTATTACAATTCAGGATGAGATTTAGGTGGGGACGCAGAGCCAAACCATATCAAGCCATAACATTCTATTACTTAAAATTTGTTAGGCTATAATTGGTAAATACTGTTTTAAAAAGTTTTTAGAAAATATGTTTTTCATCTTAGAAAATTACATGGATCAATTATAGTTCTATTGTAGACACATGTTTTTAATTCCATAAATGCAGGAAAGTTTAGCATATTCCCCTTCTATCTAATACGAGGAGGTATGTTATACTAAAATGAATATTTATTTCTAATTAAAGACTGATGCAAATTGATATGCTATTTTTCAGATTTTTCTCAGCCAAGATTACTGATTATTATTTGAGAGAACAGTTGCTTTAAAATACCACATGTGAGTTGTTCAAAAGCATGTCTAAGTGCTTAATTAAAAAGTATTCATTGCTGGGTTTATTCCTAGGCTCAGGAATAAAAGGAGTGATTTTTTTTTATTACATTTGATGACTCTAACTGATCCACTGAGAAAATAGCAAATTTTATTTCCATATTATTTTAATGGTCCAAAATAATTAAGTGTTCTCACAAAATATGTTTACTTTCTTCTAAAATATTTAGATTAAGATTGAAAAGGTACATTAACAATAATGTAGTTCAATCCCCTCATTTTTCTGATGAAGAAACCTGAGAAGAAAGGAGACTTGCATGGAGCCACATGACTCAAGGACAAAATGGGAAAGTTAGAACAACTAGATGCACATTTGGCACTTTTCCCTGCACCCATCTTTTGTATCTATTATTATAGGTGACATACCGCTACCTTTTTCTTTCCCCTCTCTGTGACCTATGTTTTACTTCCTACTATATATAAAGAAAAGAGATATCAGTTTTTTGTTCATTATGCCAGGCCTACAGAACACTTGACTCTTTTCTTTGTGAGAGGATCAAGAAGTCCAAATCCAATAACTCCTCTTTTTCAAACCTGACCTGGAAAACTTCTGTTTATAAGAACAATCATGTTCATTTCTCTGGTCATCATAAGCGAAAATTAGTGATCTCGATTAACACAAAAATCACAGAACCTTAATTTTAAAAAACTATGGGCAAGTATCTATTCTTATCCCTAATGCATATGGGATTTATCTAAAACCACCTTAAAGCTTGATAGTATTAGCTAAATGTTAACAATAATGGGAAATTGCTATTCCAGAAAGCATCCTATTCCATTCCATGTTTATAGACTCTGTACATGTTAGGGACTTGTTTACATTAAGGAAATGTATTTTTCCTTGCAATTTTATGTGCATTAGTCCTCTACCTGTTCTTTTAAGAGAAAAAGAAAGGACACACATAACTCCATAAATTTATCTTCCTGTTTCTACTTAACTGCCCTTAACTATTTCCTAATCATGAAATATAAACTCTATACAAGCAGGACTACTGTTTTTAATGACTATTTCTCCACAGCACTTAATGTAGCGCTAGTATACACTATGTGTTCAATAGGTATTTCTCAAATGAATGAAGCAAGTTTTCTTATCTTCCTTGTGTTTTTTTCTATAAACAAAATACTGCCAGCTCCTAATCCATTTTCAACAACATGACTTGGGAAATGCTCACCATCCTAACTATTCCCTACATTCATCATTCAATGTATCAGTTACTAGATAATCTGTCAGAGACAATGGAATTCAGTATTCCCCTTATAATATAAAAATGCATAACAAAAGTGAGATTATAATATGCTCAAACAAGAATGAATTCACTTTTCTCAATTTTCAGATCATTCAGATTGTGATTTTAGCCAGCTAAGTCTCTATGTCTGTTTAACATAAACTGCCTGAAATTATTTAAGTTGCTTAGTCATACTGCCAGATTTTACCACTCTCATAATATGTAAACATCCTCAGGAGATTTAACACATTAAGCAAAGTTCTCAATCATTCACAGCTTGTGGTCAATTTCTTCCATCAGATATAATTTTCTCCTAACCCCTAGCTGAGAGAGCAGCATGCGGAAGGAATGGAAGTTTGCGGAGATAGAGTGGATGATTTTGTAACTCGTGGCACTGTCCAGAAAGTCAAGTTTGAGCACAGCCCTCAGTCAAGGAGCCAGGGTATATAAAAGTACTAGGAAAGAAAGAAAGAAAAGAGCCAGGGTGAGAGTTTAACACAGTAAGGGCATTTAGGATAACAGTGAAACAATTTTTTCCCTATTCGTGTATTTTCAGTATACATGATTCAGTACATTTTAATTAGGAGTCTACTATGAGTCAGGTACTGTAAGACCCTCTAGTTACAGAGAAGGGAAAAAATGTGTTTCTGACATTATGAAATTTTAGCCTACTAAGACAAATGTAAGAAACAAGTAAACAAGTCTATAGTTAGTCATTTTGAAAAATGTTCCAGGTAAAATAGAATTCAGAGATACAACATAATGACAGTGGCTGGGAGGGATTCAATAAAAAGAGTCAGGAGAGAATTCCAAAGAGGGGATTATCAGAGATACTTGGATGAAAAGAAGCCTGTCATTTGAGGAATGAAGGAATGTATGTGGATATGGATATGGATATAAATATATCTCTGTTAAAGAAAGAAGGCAGGGTGAATAATGACTGCTATAATAACATGTTTTAAAAAGTGTTACCAAATCTGAGAAGTACTGTGACTTTCTTTCCCCTAATAAGATGTCAGAAACTCACTGCCTACACAGGTTCAGGAGAGCAGCCTCCTTGCAAATCCATCGTCTGCCTGGGCCCAAATTGTCTACCTGGAGTGTGTGCTGGCTCTGTAAGGAGTTGAATTTCCACCCACCTGGGTGCAATGGAACAGGCTGTCACAAGCTGCTGCACATGAACCCCATTTTTATGACTATTTTATAACCTCATTTCTATCTATCTTCAGAAAAACTAGAATATCCATCTGTTATTTCTGCAATATCAATGTTCTTAGTATTTTAGTCAATCGGACGGTGGCCCATCTAGTTTCTCAGCCAAGTGCTTCCTTAGAC
Organism: Theropithecus gelada; assembly: GCF_003255815.1. Classification (NCBI taxonomy): domain Eukaryota; kingdom Metazoa; phylum Chordata; class Mammalia; order Primates; family Cercopithecidae; genus Theropithecus; species Theropithecus gelada. The sequence goes on along the minus strand of NC_037671.1, from coordinate 63,010,937 downwards.
TTCACCTGAACATACTCCTAGGATATGTTTGAGAGGTCACAAGTTGGGCTAATACAAGCTACATACAGGGATGTCTTTTCCAAAAGTCTGTAAAACACACCCACCTCTAGCTGCCTCTGAGTCTCCAGAGACCACTTATCTGGGCTTAAACACCTTTAGTTTCTAATGCTTTTCAAAGTGGTACCTAAATTCAATCCAGTGGGAAAGAATTGAACATCTATTATGTGGTTAGTACTCTGCTGGGTGCTATGGAGGGTAGAAAAGTTAATCACCAAATTATAAAAAATACTGACTGTAGTGATAAGCATGCTAGAGTATGCCTTAGCATATGGTGAAATGTGCTCGTCTCTGCAACTTATTTTGCAATTTAAACAAAAAATAAGGTGAAATGATGCATGAATAGAGGGATATATATGTGACAGTGCAAATATAGCAAAATGTTAATCAAATACAGCAAAATGTTAATTGTAGGATCTAGGTAGGTATATGACTGTTTATACTGTGAAATCGCTTTAACTTTTCCATATGTTTAAAATGTTTGATAATAAAATATTGGGGAAAAACAACTGATCACTGTTTATGTGAACTTTACCATTCAGATAAATACTCACATAAAATAACTACTATACTGTGAAGTACTGATTGTAAGTGCTATGGGAATTCAGAGAGAAATCAACATAAATTGACATATGAGGAAGTAGGGCCACTTGAGATTTGAAGATGGTATAGGATTTTCAAAGATAAAGTGGGTGAGAAAGAGCATTTCAAGTGGGAGAAACAGCATGAACAAATATCTAGAGGGGAGAACAGAATGGCAGAAGAACAACTGAACCTGGGAGAGAATAGTCAGAATAACTGGAAAACCTAGTGAAGCTACATATGACAGGTCACGGTGGGTAGGAAAAAAACATGGTCCCTTCTTTTAAGAAGCTGATAATGTTTAGTATTAATCAGAGGAAATAGAAACCGGATTTCCAAAAGAGTGGTCACATAGTCATATAAAAATGAACAAAGAAAGTGACTAGATGGACGTGGGCCTTTAATAATACTTCAGACCTCTAAGTCATCATGAATCTGATGATGTAAAAGAATTAGATGAAAAACATTTGAGCCCACCTTTATCACCATGATTTTATTGTTCTAGAGAAGTTAGGTGCCATGTTTGTACTGGGGCCATCTGAATCCCTCCTTTCCCATGACCAGGGTTTCTACAACTTTAGCTTTTCCTAGGCCAGCTCAGGTCACAGCACAGATGACTATGACAAGGCACTGTCATTTTCCTCCATCATATACCAGATCCCCTCACCCAAGCACAGAGCCATAAAGAACCAAAGTCACAATGAAAACAACTGAATGGAAAGTTATGGAGTAGCTCAAGGATCAAAATAAATTCTCCAGAATCACATTCAGAAACCACAGAAATCGGGGTGTGTCCCTGAGATCCAGGTCATTCTCTAGAGGGATACATTCCAACAGTTGTCATTACCACTTAAAATTCAAAATTAAGGTCAGGTGCGGTGGCTCACACCTGTAATCCCAGCACTTTGGGAGGCTGAGATGGTCAGATCACCTGAGGTCAGGAGTTTGAGATCAGCCTGGCCAACATGGCAAAACCCCATTTCTACTAAAAATATAAAAATTAGCCAGGCACGGTGGCACGCATCTGCAATCCCAGCTACCTGGGAGGCTGAGGCAGGAGACTCACTTGAACCTGGGAGGCAGAGGTTGCAGTGAGCCAAGATTGTGCCACTGCACTTCAGCCTAAGCAACAGAATAAGTCTGTCTCAAAACAAATAAATAAAATAAAATAAAATTCAAAATCAAGGGAGAGTACATCTGAGGAGACCAGCCTCTGCTGCAGCCCAGCCCTTGGCCAGAGGATGGTTACCTCAATGATAGTTCCCACCAATGCAATATTCAGTAGGGACACGTAGTTTGTCCAAGCAAGTGACTTAACCTTCTGAGATGCACCTGAAAGGGGAATAATAGCAGTATGCACCTCGTAGAATTAAGCAAGGACAAACTGAGATAAAAATAATAGAAGGGAACCGATATGGTGCTTATTATGTGACAAACACTCTTCTGAATATTTTGCAAATACTAAATCACCTAATTCTATAAACAACTATTTGAGACTTATCTGATTACACTTTGTAACTCACATTTTAAAATTTAACTCAAAATTAACATGAAACAATTTTCATTCTGTCAGGCATTTCTATGCCTGAGTTCTGAACGCCCATCAAGTATATGTCTCTAAAAGCATCCACTTGAAAATTTGAGCCTGTTTATTCATTTCTCATTTTTGTAGATTCTGTCACACTTAACTCTTTTCCCTACAGCACGTTGATATAATCAGTTTTTGTGTTTCTGTTTTTTTGTTGTTGTTGATGATGGTCCCATTTGTTTCTCTCTCTCTGCCTGCAGACCATTTTTAATAACAACCTCTGGTCTCCTAAGTAGAGTGACTGAATTATTACTTCTCCTCACCAAAATAGCTTATAATATAATTACCACAATTTTATCTTGTTTGTTTTTTTTAACCTAATGACACACTTTAAAATTAGAGATGGGAACTGAAAAACATCTTTACCTGGGGAAAAAGGTGCCTAATTTTAATACTTGGTTAATTTCAAATATAGAATAATGAGAGGGGGAAAAAGCCATTAGGTGAAATATTCTTGGTGCCCCATGTTATCATTAACACTTAGCACAGCATATTATGAGAATAAAGGGAATTTGCAGTGACTAGCAAGCTAAGCCGGACCTCTGCTCTACAACCTTCAAAGAGGAGAGAGAATGTAAAGCTAAGCCTGACCTCTGTCCTACAAACTTCAAAGAGAATGGAAAATGTATAGAGTCACAGAAATTATGACCTACTGACAGACTATACCTCATTTCTGGGGGAGGAACTGGAGGTAGTAAATACGGAAACAATTTTTCAGGCAAAGAAATATTCTGATGGCAAGAAATATAAACCATAATCAAATGTGAGTATCAGTGTGTGATATGCTGACTGTCTGGATGAAGTTTATTTAGAGAAAAGGCAGCACTTACTATTCAGTTGTCCTCTTGTTTTTACAGACACTTAGGCAGCTTTTGAAAATACTACTCCCCTACCAGGACACTGTTTCTCCCTCAGTAAAAAGGAAGGAAATAAATTCTATTGTGTTTCTGGTTGAAAAAAAAAAAGAATAAAGCTTGAGCCTCCTTTCAGGTCAAATTCATGCTTCAGAATTAAGTTAAGATGTAGGGATGATAGGCACAAGCCAGCGTGTGTTCTCCCGACTCACAGCAAGATGCTCATAAAGATGGTCTTTTTCATACCCTGGTGAATCCAAATAGATGGACAAATGGGAAGAGAGAGAGAGAGAAACAGACAGATAAATCAATAGATAGATATGGACAGGAGACATTTTAAATGTTCTTCCCCTTAGATTTCTTTTTGTATTTTAGGTCTGAAATTGATCCTTTCAAATTGTCACTGCTTACTGGTTAGGCAGGCAAGATTCAGGTCTGATCTCAAACCTCAAGAAGCTAATGTTCTCAAGTATATTAAAAATCTCTAAAATATATTACATATATTTTATATATTATAATTTTTAAATGTTATAAAATATAATTACATATATTTTATATATGTAAAATATATATGTAATGTATTTAAATATATTACATGTGTAATTAGATGTAAATATATGTAATATATTATATGTAAAATGTAATACATGTGCATTATATATTACATATATAAAATGTATGGTATATATGTATTACATGACACATATCTATGCATATACACATATATATCTATGTACACATACATACATATATATAATATTACATATTGCATAATATTTAACTGTTGTTAATAATTTGTTTCAGGCCAAGCATGGTGGCTAACGCCTGTAATCCCAACACTTTGGGAGGCCGAGACAGGCAGATCATCTGAGGTCAGGAGTTTGAGACCAGTCTGGTCAACATGGTGAAACCCCATCTCTACTAAAAACACAAAAAATTAGCCGGGCGTGATGGCAGGTGCCTGTAATCATAGCTACTCAGGAGGCTGAGGCAGGAGAATCACTTGAACCCGGGAAGTTAAGGTTGTAGTGAGCCAAGATCACGTCATTACACTCCAGCCTGGGCAATAAGAGCAAAACTCTGTCTCAAAAAATAAAATAAAATAAAATAAAATAAAATAACTTGTTTCACCCAAACATTAAAAAATGAATTACTCTTAGGGAAAAAATAGGGAAATAATAGCAGTATCCACCTCAATAAAAACATTTGTCAACAAACAAAATATTTACATTCACCTTTTTAAAGTATTCCTGAAAAACTTTTTCATTATTTAAAAAAAAAAGTAAAAATTAGGCAAAGTTTTCATTATCCGATGGCAAGTGCCTGTAGCCAAAGGATGCACACATAGTCATGGAGAGGACTCACTCTGACCCTAATAGCTGCTGGCTGAAAACAATGTTTGTTCTATGAATGGCCTGTGTGCTCACAGAGAAAGATGGCTGAGTAAGGGGTGTCCTTTTCCACTGCATTGATTACAATGATACAATCTTTTTTCTGCCAAAGATTATCTCAATGTTCTATATACAATGTTCTCCATACAGCTAATTCCCAAGGGAATTAGGTCTAAATTTAATTTTAACCACTGCATTTCATATTTTTCAGCAGTTATATTTGTCATTTGGTTCATAATATCTACTATCTGATCTAAACTATTCACTTCTGCCTTTTATTTTCGTGCTCATCTGGAAACTAAATCAACAAAACAGCCTGGTGTAAATCATATGTTCTCACCATAAAGTTTTATCATATTTTTAAAGTAAAAAAAACACTCAAAATATTCTATAATCAACAGTGAAAAAGAAAAAGTAAAATTTTCCCTGAAAAGAACAGAAACAATGTTAAGCATTCTAAGAGATGTGTGGGGAATGTCGAAGACCAAAGTTCAAATACATTTTCATAACTACATTAAGTAACCAATGGAGCTGCACAGAATTATTCAGCTAAAATTCAAGCTGAGTTGAACACCAGGGTACAGCCACTCACCTTACATGAGTGCTTTACCTTATAAGCGAACTTACGTTCCACCTGAAGTGTTCCCCGGCTCTCTGCCATTTTGATTTTAGCCATCATTACATTTTAACCAGAAAACCTTTGCTTTGAATCATCTTGAGGTAATACTGATGGGCAGAAAGCCAGTAATGCAAGGGCTGTAGCAAATCTAGATGTGAACAAAAGCAGATAAATCACAATTATTTAACCAGTGATCAAGGCTCTCTATTAATTAATGGAATTATTTTGAAACAAACTTTCCATTCAATGTAGGACCTGCAACAGCATAAAACAGAAGATGGAAAATATGTGTTTTCCAATAAACTGTTGTAAAAAGGAAGTAAATTTTTTGCTGAAAAGACCGCTGAACATATTTGGAATCCTATTAGAAATATGACATATTCACATGCACAAGGATTCACAAACAAAGCTAACTGAACATGTGCCTCATTAGCATAATTAATGAAACCACTCCCCAGGTCCAGGAGTTACAGGGTAAGGAAGGTTTTCATGAAAAGTTCCTCAAGTTATGTGTGGAGTTTAAAATAACAATGAACAAGAAGTTTACTTAGTATATTTCCCTTCATGTTTTAAGGGAAACAATAATGGTGGGATATTAAATCAGTGTCTTTTCATTTCATCTTTAAATCTGCTTTAATCAACCGTATCCAAAGCTGAGGCTTCTCACCCAGGAAGTTACCACACAGAACAAAGCATCTTAGCTTTGACCTCCAAATAACTTTCTTGAATCTGCAGCAAAACAGTGTTAGAGAGTATTATAAGGATGTTTGGAGTAGACCAGTGAAGTGATTGCCAGGATCTTCTTCTCTATACCCTCAAGGACCTACCCAACCCTTGAGAAAAGGAGGTGATTCTATAGGACTATCCAAAGGAAAATGAGGAACTAGAAAGTAATGGGCATATTCGTGGCAGAACCTCTAGGTGTTCAAGAGGACTCTAACTTTGAACTCAGCATTGGCTCCACCATGGTGCATGTGTGATGGCACAGAAGTAATGGTGGGAAGTGGCTGAAGAGTGATCAAGTAGCAGTCCTGGTTCCTCATGACCTGCGTGTGACATACATGCAATCCAGATGTCCCCACACTCTTCAGTAAGGCACGTAATAAATATTCATCCTGTTGTTATAAACATTCTAAAATGATGCTTACCTACATATGGAGTACTGAGCCTTGTGATGCATTTCATATTGTACATGAAGGCTGTACCAATTATACTCCTGCCAGCAGTGCCCACTTACCCACCAGCACTAGATATTTTCAATCGTTTATAAAATTGACAAATTATTAGGTGAAAATGGTATTTTATCGTTAGTTTAAAAAATTTCTATTCAGTACCTATATCATACATTTCCATGGGACCCAAGTTAAATAAAAACAAAGTTCTTAAGATGATTAACATTTAATCATCATAACCACTCTATAAGAAAAATATTACTATAATCTCCTTTTTATAGAAGAGGAAACAGAGCACAGAGATATTAAATAACTTGTCCAAGGTCACTCAGCTAACTAGAATTCAAACCCAAGCAACCAGACCCCAGAACCTGCACTCTATGTTATGATGGAAGCAATTTTAGAAAAGTATGTGACATGAGGAAAGTGGAGTGGGAGTCCTTAAAGATGGCGGATTCGGAGACAAAGGAAAATGTTAATTGACTAGAGGCAAGTCAGCTGAGACCAGCCTAAAAGTACATGGTCTACTCCTGATCTTTGAATCAGGAAGAGTATCTTAAGTGTCCAGAGAACAAAAAGATATAGAAAATCACAAAGTCCTGGAAGAAAAAGCAAAAAGCCACTACATTGAACTCACGTCATATAAAGACTGTGGTTTCCAGTCAGTCACAAGAAGTGAATCTGGAGAGGTAAAGAGGGAAATGTGTGCACAAAATGGACAAAGAGCTTTCTTCCCAGGGCACTGCCTGGGATATTCATGAAAGGTCTGTTGTTCGCAGTCTTCTGAACACTGCAGAGAAACATGCACTTCTTATTTGTATGAGCATTTAATAGAAATTGTCCTGACTCTACCATGAAAAGTAACCCCAAAGTCAAATGCTTTTGGAATAGAGCAAGGCATGCTTATTCCCCATTTTCCAGTCACTAGCTAAATGTTTCCCTAAAGTGGTTTATAAAATAGTTAAGTTCTGTTACTAACAGAGAAGTAAAGCATTGCATGCACATTTATGTAAAGATTGTAAAGATTCAGAAGAAACTTTAATAATCATGGAATTAATTATTTCCTGATCCTGACCTGTACTCCAAATTAATTCTACAAATGACTCCAAGTCCAGTCCATCAGTAACCAAAAATATGACCCGCTGCCTTATAATTCTTACTTTTTTAAGTATAAAGAAATTGCTCTCATTCATCATTAATATGTTATCTTGCGTGTTAGTGAACTCTCTAAAGGATAGAGATTTTTCTAACAGCTTTTTAACCTTTTCTCACATACACTGGTATTTTAGAAACTAAAAGAACTATGAAGAGGTGAGTTTCAAATGCATGAAAAGCAAAGGCAGGTAACACATGAAGACAGTGAAAAGAATCTAAAATGCTTTCAACATTTTAAAAAATGATTATATTTACTTTGGATTCCAACTGAGACACAGACCCATATTTGTTTTCTTTCTGCCTCAGATACCAACTTACAGCTAGATCTATTAAGATTTCCAATTAACATGTGGACAGCAAAAATTTCAAAATAAGGAAAATGAAAGAGGCAAAGACAGTTTTATTCCTATTCAGTATTTTCTCTCATAGTTTCTCCAATTTCCATCCCACATAGGGAAATTGGTATGTACTGAAGATTGTTATTGCCTTCTGAACATGTAAGAGCTTTGACACAAAAGGAACTTTGGAGCTTTATGATTTATTGCTTTATCATTTTTAGTGCCATCTCTGTTCATCCTCAAATCCAAGGCAGGCTACAGGACATATTAAAAGGGCAATATTTTCTGGATTCCCTTTTTAAAGGGCAAAGCACTTACCATTTTCTACATAGAAAGCACTTATCTTTTGGCTCAGTGTTTTCAATGAGCAACATTGAAGACTGCATTTTAGACCTCTTTAATACCAGAAAATTTATTTTTCCCATATCCAACCAACTTGTAAATTTTTATGTACCATGATTCTTATTTTTCTGAAAACTGCAACTATTTTAGTCTACTTTAGTTCTACTTTTAAGAGAATTGTTTTTTTTTCATACACACTATACACACCACACACACACACATACACACACACACGTGCAGATCTATGATGGAATTGATTCCACACTGTGGGGGTCCATGTGATCCTTTCTGTCAGAATCAGCAGAGTCTATCACCCCACTATCTAAAGAGGCAAAGCCCCACTACCACCTCCACCTCAAGGGGACAGAAATCTTAAAGGTACAGGTCATCTAAAATTACAAACACACTACCCATGTTTAGTAAATGACCGTGGTTAAACTTAAAATGTAACCAGATACTTTCTCTTGAGTGCATTCTAACTTTTAAAATTGTCTTTTCCATGAACGAAAATCTGATTGCAGATTTTGAAATGAATACCTCTATTTAAACACAGGTTGCATTTGCTTCCCCCTTATACTAGTGCCCTTAATTATTATTCTTCATGGGCAATTGTAAAGCTCAGCTCCAGCTTTTTAGGAGCTCGAGGATAAGGAGCTGACAAACACTTCTTCTAAAGTGCCAGATAATGAATATTGTAGCCTTCACAGGGCATACAATCTATGCTGAACTACACGACTTTGTCACTGCAGCTCTAGAGCAGCCATAGACAATGTGTAAATGAATGGATATGGCTGTGTTCCAACAAAATGTTAAGTGTGCTGTATTTGACTCTTTGTCCTTAGTTTTTGAATCTTGGGTCTAGGTTATAAACTAATAGTTTTTATCTTAGTTGTGTACCACATTAAAATTTCCAAAACCAATTTAAAATGTCAGAAAAGAAAATCAAACTAACATTTGAAAATCAATAGGTATGTGTTCCAAATAATACAAAATTTAAAATTCTACCTAAATGTTTACATAGAACAGTTTTTAAAAGCTCATTAACTTTCACAAGATTGACTATTTTCAGAAGCAATGAGTTATCAAATACACATAATTAAATGGAAGTGCATTCCAACTACAATTCCAAATTACACTTAAGTAATTTTTGTCCTGCTCTCACCACCACCCCCATAGCATTACAAGTAACTCTGAGGCGTCTTCCGTATATCACCACATTACCACAAGCACAAAAGACAGAAACAAAGGTTTAGTGCCAAAATGTTTGCTGGATTTAAACATAGTAGGTTCAAACTCCCAATTTACACAGTATGGAAATGCAGAGATAAGAATTATTTTAAAAGGATACCTCTACAGAAGAACTGAAAACATTTTTTCAGTTCTAACTTGGAACCGATTAAGTTACTGCTAATTAAGAAAACTTAACTTTGCAAGTTCTATCTTGCCATATGGACACATTGCCATTCAAGAATTTCTTATTTCCATCTATTTTAGTCCCAGTGCTATGAGGTTATCTTTCTAAGAACAAATTTAAGTATGCAATGTGGAAATCAAAGATTTAGAAATAATTCCTATATTATTAACATTAAGTTTAATTCTGCACATCAAATTTCTTAAAATTGTTGATGATAGCAAAATAATAAAATACGTACAAATAAAAGAAAAAGGAAAGTATTAGAATTTTCTAAAGATTGCAGATAATCCAAAAATAATAAAATGTGTAGCTTTCTAACTTTCTACCTTGTCACCTAAATTCCTGCCTCTCAAGCTACAACCACACATTCATGTCATAAATAAATTTCATGGAAACATTTTTTTTTTTTTGGCCATTAAAACAACATCAACCTTATATTCCAATTTAAATAAATTTTAAGACTGCAAAACATATTTTATTCCAGTTAGTAACCAGTATATTTGCAAAATTTCAGACTTTCAAACCTGGAATATCTTGCCAGGGATCTATTTAAAAGTAGAATTACTCATAGATGAAAACTTTAATTTGGAAAGAGCTTCCACTTTTATTTATCCCTCTAAGATGCTTATTGAAGTCAAATTTCCCAAGTTTACTCTTACTGTACCATTTCTAATATTTTTAACATGTATTTCCATGCTTTGCAATACTTTGTCTCAGAAATTTTACTCTCCTTTAAGCAGCTGACTTGAATTAGATTCTTGTCCAAGAGTTCAGTATTCTTCTTTAGTAACCATCACAATAATACTTACCTAAATAATTCTTATCTGAAGTAAAAATTCAATGTCTGAATGAATGATCCATTAAGAAATATCCTTAATATTTCTTATATAAGAAATATCAATTAATGAATTATTATATTAATTATTACTTAATAATATAGAAATTAATTTCTATATTTTGTCATAGAAACAAAATCTATTATTTTGTGTAGACTGAAGTATCTGATACACTGATTTCTACATTTGTCAGTCAGGTATTTGAAAATTGGATAGAATAGGCCAGGCATGGTGACTCACACCTGTAATCCCAGCACTTTGAGAGGCTGAGGCGGGCAGATCTTCTGAGGTCAGGAGTTCAAGACCAGCCTGGCCAACATGGTGAAACCCCGTCTCCACTAAAAATACAAAAATTAGCCATACACAGTGGTAGGCGCCTGTGGTTCCAGCTACTCAGGAGAGTGAGGCTGGAGAATCACTTGAACCTAGGAGGCAGAGGTTGCAGTGAGCCGAGATCGCGCCACTGCACTCCAGCCTGGACTACAGAGCGAGACTCTATCTCAAGAAAAAAAAAAAAGAAAGAAAGAAAACAAAAGTAAAAAGAAAATTAGGTAGAATAAAGTAAATAAATCACTAAAAAATGTTCTACTTTGTGAAGACATCTTCATGAATAAGAATTAGTCTCATATTACTAAATAAAAATGGAGGAAAAAATTAACTGCCCGTAATATTTTTATGCACACAACATTTTTTAGTTAATTTTATAAGACATGTCTATATATCCTAATATTGCACAATGAAGTACTGGATTTTGATAGTCAATTAGGAATGTGGATATTAAAGTGACAAAACCTCAGTTCTAAAAGATAAGATTTTTATTTTAATGTATTGTTTATTTTAAGACAGGTAAAATTATATATATTTATCATGTACAACATGATGTCTTGAAGTACACATACATTGTAGAATGTTTAAAATACAGCTAATTAACATATATATTACCTCACACAGTTATCATTTTCATGGTAAGAATATTTAGTAGTCATTCTCTTAGCATTTTTCAAGAATATGATATATCATCACTAACTGTAGTCACTATGCTGTGAAATAGACCCCCTGAACAGATTCATCCTATCTAAGTGTAAGTTTGTATCTTTTAACCAACATCTCCCCAATCCACATCCCCACTTAACCTCCAGCCTCAACCACCCCAGCCTCTGGTAACCACCATTCTACTCTTTATTTTTATAAGAGAAATTGCACCTGATTAATTTTGCATAGGGAGATTTTAAACTACCACTAATCAGAAAAAGTCAATTTGATCTAAAATATGTTTTAGTTCATTTTGCATGTTTATTCAATTGTATTCAGATAAATTGAAACTTTACCCAGTGCCTAAATTATAATTTAAGTATCTATATGATTGATGTTTCCACAGTTCTAGAAAATGAAATGCCACATTTCAACTCATCTAAACTAATGAAATATCATTCAATAAATTAAACCCTTATGTGTTTTGAGGCAGGCATAAAATTCACAGTGACTCTTTGTACCCTATTAATGATTTTAGGAGGAGGTGAAAAATCAGAAATAATGACAGATGGGAATTTCTAGTAAATCCATAGCAACCTAGCATCTCATCTGCATGTGTGTGTTTATTCATTGTTTCATAGTTTACTAATGATTCATATACATTGAATATGATCTTGTTAAGATGCTGCCAAGGGGAGTACTTTATTCAAAACCTCATTCCCTCATTGGGAAATCTATCATATTTCTCATAATCTTTGCCTATCTTTTTCCATGAATGTTTCACATTTTACATTTTTAAATGACTACAGCAATCTATCTTGTTTGAAAACAGCAATCCATAAAAGAATGAATTGCACATTTTGTGATACAAACTCAAATACATTTGTCTGGTTTTCTATTAATATTCATGAAATTTTTTGCACTATTTGTTTTCTAGATTGTATTTAATTCAGTTTCCACTTTTGTACTAAATGTGGTTGAATACAAAGCCCAGATTGCTATTTTGTGAAGTGTACTGAAGTGTTAATGTATAATGTGGTTAAAAATGACTAACGAAAAAGTTAATAGAACCTTCTTCCACAGTCTACTTCCCAATACGTTCTGGAACAGTTTTCCATTATCACTGGTCTTTTTAGATTTGGGAAAAATATAAAAATATTTGCCACTGTAATCATTATAAAATCCAATAAGCTGGAATGTAAAGTGGCAGGGTAGTATATAACCAAATTTGAAAATTCCACTTAGTTGCCTATTATATGATCTACCTTTGTGTTGCATAGCCATCTGAGGCTCAACATTTCCAAAACATAATGCAGTATTTTATCTCACACCCCAGATATTCTCTTCATCCTGTAATATTCATTCTAGTTACTAAGAATAGTTGAAATCATGTGCTTTGGAGTTAGATGGTCCTGAGTTCAAATCCTAGCATTGCCACTATCCTCAGTGTGGTCTAGAGCAAGTTATTTAAGCCAAGTGTTCTCATCTGTAGAAGGTAGATAACATTTATTACATCATAGATTAAAAGAGAAGATACAGGTAAAGTATTTAGCTGCATCCTAAATCAGTAATGTATGAGTCTTACTTAGTCTCCTTTTTATCACACACTTTACAGCCAATCCAGGCTCAAAGATTTTGTTACTCCTTAAATGTCTCAGTAGCTCAAACTACCGTTTTCTCTTCATCCCCACTGTGACAGTCTTAGTGTAGGCCCTCGTTGTTCACCTGCGTGATGTCTGTAGCTACTCAATGGTCTCCTTACTTAAACACTAACCCTCTCTCATCCATCTTCCACAAGACTAAGATTAGAATCGTTCCACATTATTCCAGAATAATAACTCTTCCATAGTATTCCAGATTAATCTCACTAATGTCTGGAATAATGTCATTACATTACAAATCTCATTATTTTACCTTTCCAAGTTAACTTTTCAATATTCCATACCCAAAATTATTTGTATGATTATTAAGGCCATCCATGATCTGAGACATAGCTCCTACATTAGCTCTCACTACTTACTCCCACTCTACACCCAAACTCCATCACCCTTAGCAGTCCTATCATATTTTTTTTCTATTATACTTTAAGTTCTATCATCTTTACATGCTATTTCCTAGTCTGGAATGGCAGACAAGCAACAAATACTTCTCCAGCTAGATCTAAGTTGTCACTGTACATTACTGTATTATACAACAAAATTTGCTGTATAAGATCTCTTAGAAGATTACTACTTTGGGTATTACAGAAAGAACAAGGGTAAATGAGAATTCTAGTTCAAAATCTTTTCAGTCATACAGCACTACTCTTTAGTGCTAACACAAACTAATGCCTTCAACAAGATCAGAAGTACAGCTTTCCAAACCAAAACTTCAGAGCTAAGCTCAGAATCCAATTTTAATAGGATATGCTAGAGTGAATCTCTGAGAACTTATAATCAGATTTTCTCATAATCACTTTCTTATATAAGGTTAAATGTAATAGAATTTAAAAAGATAAAAATTAAAAATTTTTAAAGCACTGCAGTGAAAAATGTTTTAAAAGAAAAAAAGCATTTAGGATGTCATGAAAATACAATTAGTATGCAATAAGAAAAGATAAGATGCATCACTTTGAAAGTTATCCTCTTACTGTTATTACTTTAAGTAATGTGTCAAATTTCCCCTGCACATTTTCAGGGATGTAGTTGCATCTTACATGATTCTTTACTCTGGTTAAATGGAAGGTGTATTACTTCTTCATAGGCAGGTGAAACTAAACATAATCTAGGCTTCAAAGAACCAACGTCAGCATATTTGCATGACCTGGCTCTGGTCTTCTCATTCAGTGGTCTGGACATGTTTGAGATGTCCATTCCATATCTAGCCCTGCCCTACCTAGTTTCCTTCTCCTCCCTATGAGTCATAGATTTTGAAGGCTGTAACTGCATTTACCCTCACGTCCAAAGAATTTTCTAGCCATGAATGTACAGTTTCTAGGAATTCAATGGTTGTTGTAATTATTCTAATACAGTCACATCAGTCTATCACGCTTTTTGAGTAAACACAAATTAACCATAATCCTAGATGAAGAAAAATTGAATACACTTAACCTCTTTACTGTCTGTGTAATTAAAATGAAATAGCCATTAGTAAAGAGTTTCTCATACTGGATACTATTGACACTGAGGACCAGATAAGTCTTTGCTGTGGGGCCTGTCATGTACACTGCCATGTGTTCAGCAGTATCCCTGGCCTCTCTATGCTACATGTCAGTAGCCTCCACCCCACCCCTCAGTTGTGACAATCTCCAGACGTTGACGTATAGCTATTCTCTGTTTATGAACATAATACCACTTTCAATTCCAAATAGAAATCAGATGCCTTATTCCTTAAAATGCTCATCACCACATGTTGCTTTGGTAAGATACTAAAACTAGAAATATATAATTTCATCTTGCTGCAGCTTAGACTCTTTTTTTTCCTTTAGTTGTAAGAGAATGCCTCGTGTTGCTTGTCACTATTCACTGTATGCTTAAGATTGTCCATTATTCCTCTTAATGCCATAGATGGATTATTTCCTGGGCTTACTAACTCTAGTTCCTTCGACCTCTACAACTTTAAGACAGCATGGCATAGTACAGAGATTCCCAAACTTGACCACACATTGGAATCACCTAGGAAGCTTCAAGAACCCTTGGCATCTATGTCCCACTCCCACAGTAGGGAGTTAATTGGTCTGGGACATGGCCTGAGAACTGTTATTTTTTAAGTCCCTCCAGGATATTCCAATGTGGAGATGGTGTTGGGGACTACTGGGATAAGTGTTAAGTGTGCAGACTCAGGGCCAGGCTGCTTGGGGCCCCATCTGGCTCTGCTCCTTGACAGTGTGTGCAAGTCACTAGGATTCCTGGGTTTTGATTACCTTATCTGTAAAACAAATACTGTAAGATAACATTGCCTACATCTGGAGGTTATGAGCTAATATATGTAGTACGTATATAAAAGTACTTGGTCTCTGGCATTTGGCAAGTATTCAACTGTAAGTTAGTCGTGGTGGTAGTAGTAGTGGTGGTGGTGTTAACAAGTATCATGTATTATCACCTTTTATTGCCCCCCTCAGTCATTCTGTCTTCAACTTTATTTTGGGTTGTTTGTTTTAATTTTAACTTAACACTTACTGGACCCTAGATTTGGCCTACCATTTAATTTGACTGCATTGCTAATGCAGACCATTACCCAATACAGGCCTGACCAATAACAATCTATTAGGAATCTAGATCCATTTTTACTTCCCTTTGTTTTGTTGAATTTATGTTGATTAAATCAGTGTTCCTGACAAATTAGACTATACTGTAAAAATGTTCAAGATACTACTGCTTTCTGATTTTTTTCTCAGCTACTCCACACCTGAATATTTGTTAAGGCCAAATTGTTTAGATGATATGTATGTTTTAACAATGTAAGTACACTCACAATTTAATATATATATATTCTAGTTACATTGTAATGATTGAATTTATGTATATACAACATTATCAACATAGCTATTTTGAATAGGGAAATTCTAGAAAACAACAATTCTGATTTTTCTAATAATTTTAAATTTGTTTTTGTTTCAACCGTATCTGATCTCAATATAATTAACCTGTTAAAAATTTTAAATGTAAATTTAAATAGATAAAAAATTTTGACAATAAGGTGTTATAATTTTGACAATAAGGTGTCCAAGTTTACATAATTTATTTAAAAATATTTGTAGCAGGACTTCTGACCTATTTTAGACAGTAATTAACCTTATTATTATAGTTCTCATTGCTTGCTTAGAAATGTATTCATTAGTACTCTTTTTCAGGTTCAGAGATGAAAATTATTTATTGAATTTACCTAAAACATTTTAGGGAATAAAACTTTGATATGTTTCCCTTTCATCTTTATCCTCTTGAAAAAGCCTTTTCAGAATTTACCAGAAAACCACATTTAATAGCTACGTGCCTATTAGAGTGAAAGGAGCCTGTCTTCTCTAAAGAAAGTAGACTTGTGATGAGTAGGTGAAAAATTATATGAGAAGTGTTTTGACTCACTGTATGAGAAGTAGAAACAATAATAAGACAAATAATCTAATTAAAAATGAGCAAACACTTGACATTTTTTCAGAATAGACATATAGACAGCTGTTACATAATTAGAAATTTAAATTTGGTTTCTGTCTCCAGCTCCTGGCAGAGCTTCTAAATTCCTTGTAACCTCCTGAGTGATAGGAGCATCTTCTGTTACAATATTTGGTCTTGGCCCCTGCTTCCTGAAAAAAGAACTTCTAAAACTCTTGGAAGCTGCTCCAGAGAGGAGAGAGTGGCTGGGGAGTGAGTTAATCACCATTGGCCAATGATTTACTCAATCATGCATTTGCAGTGGAACCTCCATAACAATGTTAAAACAATGCAGTTCAGAGAACATCTGGATTGGCGAACAAATTGAGATGCTAGAAGGGTGCAATGGCTGGAGAGGACATGAAAGCTCTGTACTCCTCCCTCATAAACAGCCTCATGCATCTCTTCCATTTGGCTATGCTTGGGTTGTAGCCTTTATAATAAACCAGGATTAGTAAGAAAAGTGTTTTCCTGAGTTCAGTGAGCCAAATTAGCAAATTATTAACATCAAGGGTGGGCTGTGTGTATCCCCAATTTATAGCCAAGTCAGACAAATGTGTAGGTAACCTAGAGACCCACTACTTACTTCAGATTAACATCTGAAGTAAGGATTAGTCTTGTGGGACTAAGCCCTTAACCTGTAGGGTCTGTGCTAACTCCAGATAGTGTCAGAATTAACTGAGTTAAATTGTAGGATGATCAGTTTGTGTCCACAGACACATGGTGTAGAAAACCCACACATTTAGTGTCAGGAATGTTGTAAGTATAGAAACAGTTTTTTCCCTTTAATGGCCAAAAAGCACACAAAGAAGTGCTCAAAATCATTTGTCATTAGGGAACTGCAAATCAAAACCACATAAGATACCACTTCACATCTACTACAATGGCCAAAACTTTTTATTTAAAAAATGAAAAATAACAAGTGTTGGTGAAGCTGTGGAGAAATCGAGACCGTACCATTTTACTCAGTACCATATAAAGTGTAAAACGTAAGTGTACATTTTACCATGTACAGTGTAAAATGGTACACAACAAATGATAGAAACAGTTTAATGGTTGCTTTAAAAGTTAAACACAGATTTACCATATGACCCCACAATTCCACCCCTAGACGCATATGCAAAAGAATTGAAAACAGGGATTCAAAGAGATACTTATATGTCAATGTTCATAGCAGAATTGTTCACAACCCAAATGGACAAGTATAGATTAACAGAGAAATAGATTTTAAAATAAGCTATATGTATACAATGAAATGCTATTCAGACCTAAGAAGAAATGAAGTTCTGATACTTGCTACAGCATGAATTAATCTTGAAAACTCTATGCTAAGTGCAATAATCCAGACACAAAAAGACAAGTATTATATGATTCCACTTATGTGAAATATACTATATAGAATGGGCAAATTCATAGAGACAGAAATCAATCAAAGGTTACCAGTGGCTAGAGAAGGGCAGAATGGGGAATCATTGCTTAATGGTTTGTTGAAGTCAAGTAAAAAAATAAAGACAAATCTCTAAATATAAAACGTTTGATTTGGGAAGCAAGAATTTCATTTCAGGGCATACACACAGACGGGGTGATCTTCGCCATGTCCAAAGAACAAAGAGAAGGTTGGAGGTTTTATAAAAAGGAGAAATATTATGTATTGTTCTTCAGGAAAATTCATTGGCACTAGTTTCGGGGAGCTGGTAAGCTCTGCATGATAAGTGATGGGCATGGGTAAAACTACTCTTAGAGTCACAGCAGCCTGTTTCAGTAGATATTGAATGAAACTGGTTTCAGCTTGGAGCAGGCAGTTTCAGCAGCCATACTTGCAGAGAATTACATTATTGAAGAAATGTGCCCTGGATGCTTTTTCATTTCTGACTTCTGAACTCTGTTTTAGTTGGGTATGACAAGAATGACCAAATTATTTCAGCTTTCACAGATTACAGTTTCTTTTCGTTGTGATGAAATAATTTAGAAATAGCCAATAATGATATTTGCATAACATTATAAAAGTACTTAATGCCAATGAATTGTACACTTAATAATTGTGAAAATGGTAAATTTTATGTTATATATTTTAGCACACTAAAAACAGATTAGAAAAAAAATATCTCCCACGAATAGATTCTGGATACCTGAGCACTGAGAATATTTTAGACACAAAATATTGTATTATGTGTCTGCCTCTTATTTATTCTCATGTTTTGATGAAAAGAATGAGAAAAAAAACTTTTAAAATTATAAAGTTATCCGAACTCCTTTATATATATATATTGCCAGTGTGAATTGAAATGGATTCAACTTCAATGAAGAGTGATTTGGGCAACATCTGATAAAAATTACAAGAACAGATTTGCTTATTTGGCAATTCTGTTTGTAGGACTTCAACTCACAGATAAAGATATTCATTGATCAGTGTCTGTAACAGAAAAAAAGTGGAAATAATCTAAATATCCATAGAGAGGGGAATGGTTACATAAAATAGAAAACATGCATACAATGTACAATGCAATGCTCTGCCATCTTAAAAAGAAACAATGAGGAAACACTTTGTGTCATGATAGAAAACAATCTCCAAAATGAATTAAGTAACAAAAGCACAATGCAAAGAATATGTATAGTATGTTTCTGTGCATGCATATAATTTCTTACAGAGGCCTAGAGAACTTTTAGGTACCTAAATAAGAGATTACTAACACTGTTTCCTCCAGGGAGGGAACTTGGGTGAACCAGGGATGGGATGAAAGGGAAACTTGGACTATAACTGCTTGAGTATCTTTTGAATCTTGGACCATGTGAATGTATTCCCTATAAATAGAAAAATGTTATAACATATAATAATCTTTTCAATTCATCCATTGTAGAAAAACCCATTTTTCCTCCTACTTATAACAAGACCTACCATTTATTTAGCTGATGAACAATCACTCAGCTTTTACTTTGAAACATTTTTCTCAAGATGTGCATTGTTGACAATTTAGGGCTGTATCTTTCTTTATTATTCCAGGCAGTCCTGTGCATTGTAGGATGTTTGCCAGCATCCCTGAACTCTACCTACCAGATGTCAGTAGCATCCTCATTCCCTGTTGTGATAAAGAAACATGTCTCTAGGCATTGTCAAATGTGCCCTAGGAAGCAAATTCCCCCTAGTCTAGCACTGCTGCCTTGAGACAGATCATGTGTGATGTTGAATCCAGTACCTGGCTTAAGAAAATGCTCAATAAAGGGTAATTGTGATGGAAAGAAAAAGAACGGCTTTTGCAAAAAAACAGCAGCAGAGCTATTAAGCAATAAAGAAAAAGCTTTTTTTTTTTTCCTTTGAAAACTATCACTTCAAGGAATTTTAGTCTCTGGATAAGATACAGACAAAATGAGAACCATTTCTCAATTCAGAAAATGCTTTTGGGTAGAAAAGATTATTAGGAAGTCTATGGTAACAATGATAAGGTTTCCTCATTTGTGGACACTTCTTGGTTCTTCCCCTAACATTTTCACAATATAATGTAGAGAACCTTCTGCAGTCATCATAATTCTTGGATTCCCAGGAAATCTTTTAACACAAAAATAGGGTTTCTCTATCTGTCTATAGCACCACTATTGAGATCTTTCTTTGGTATTAATAATATATTATTTTAATATTTATAATATTCTCCCCAAGATTAGGGCATTATCTAGCATACCAGATGATTCAAAGTTAATGTAACCCACCATGGAAAAGTTTGCTACATTGACTGTCTATCAATAAAATATAGTTGGTAAAACTCTGGAATAGCAATATTTCTTTTCATCATAAGTAGTAAAAATAATCCCTCCCCAAAAATCACCCAAAATAATCAAGTGGGGATGTTTTAGATTCTAAAATATCACATGTGAAAGGAATGGAAATTGTTGGATAATTTTTACCATTTCTTTTCCAGTTACTACCACATCTATATTCATCCCATGGAGCCCTTGGTATCAGGAATAATAGTGAACATAATCTACCTTATACTTTACAGAGGTCTGTTAGAATGTTTTCGTGACTTGGTTTGGTGTTTTATTAGTTAAATAAACAAATGTGTATGTTATGTAATTTGGATGAAAACATTTCATCAACATTTTTAAAGGAAAGGTTTTTTGATATATTACATGTATACATATTTATGTGTACGTGTAAAATTTTGTACATGCATTGGATGTGTAATAATCAAGTCAGTATACTTAGGGTATTCACCACCATAGTATTTGTCATTTCTATGTGTTGGCTGCATTTCAGGTCCTCTCGTCTAGCTATTTTGAAAAATGCAATGCATTGTTGTTAACTATAGTCACCCTACTCTGCGATCAAACAAGAATTCATTCCTTCTACCTAACTGTTATTACTCTATTTGAATTGCAATAAATGTAGATACTAGATTTTAGATGTTTGTAATAGAGTTACGTTGATTATATCAGTGTTTCTTGTCACTGATTACTCTGTGAAAATGTTAAGAGGAGATACACTATTGCTTTCTGATCTATTTCATAGCCTCTACACAGCTGAGATATTTGTTAAACCCAAAGCATTTAGATTATCTGTATATCTTAATAGAGTGTCCACTTACAATTCAATATACATACATTCTAATCTCATTCATCTCCAAATTCAATTTTAACTATTGAACACTCTTAGTATTCAAACCTTTGCTTCTTATTTTTAACACTGCTTCATTTAAAAAAGAAAGAAAGAAGCTGAGCGTGGTGGCTCATGCCTGTAATCCCAGCACTTTGAGAGGCCGAAGCAGGCAGATCACAAGGTCAGGAGTTCGAGACCAGCCTGGAAAATATGGTGAAACCGCGTCTCTACTAAAATTGCAAAAATTAGCCACTAAGGCAGGAGAATCGCTTGAGCCCAGGAGGCAGAGGATGTAGTGAGCCGATATCATGCCACTCAACTCTAGCCTGGGAGACAGAGTGAGACTCCGTCTTAAAAAAAAAAAAAAAAAAAAAAAAAGGAAAGAAAGAAAATCTCTTGCCCCGTATTTGTTTCTTGTAGCTACTATAAGAAATTGACACAAACTTGGTGGCCTAAAACAACAGAAACTTATTATCTCACAGTTCTGGAAACCAGACGTCTGAAATCAAGATGTTATGTAGGCAGGTTGCACTCTCTCCAGAAGTCCTGAGGGAAAATCCATTCCTGCCTCTTCCAGCGTCTGCCAGCTGAAGGCATTCCTTGGTGTTCCTTGGCTTGTGGTTGCATCATTCCAGGTTTTGTTGCTATCTTCACATTACCATTTCCGCTGAGTCTCCAATCATTCATTCTCTCTGTTTCTGCCTTATAAGAACATTTGTGGACCGGGCACAGTGGCTCACACCTGTAATCCCAGCACTTTGGGAGGCCAAGGTGGGCAGATCACTTGAGGTCAGGAGTTCAAGACCAGTCTGGCCAAAATGGCGACACCTCGTCTCTACTAAAAATACAAAAATTAACCAGGCATGATGGGGTGCACATGTAATACCAGCTACTCAGGAGGCTGGGGCCGGAGAATTGCTTGAACCCCGGAAGCAGAGGTTGCAGTGAGCTGAGACTGTGCCACTGCACTCCAGCCTGGGCAATAGAGCGAGACTCCATCTCGACAAAAAAAAAAAAAAAAAAAAATTGTGATGACATTCAGGACACTCCCAGATAACTCAGGATGATCTATTCATCTCAAAAAACTTCAACTTAATCGCATTTGCAAAGATCCTTTTCCAAATAAAGATTCTAAGAATTAGGATATAGAAATACCTTTGAGGGGGCCATTTTTCTACCATATGCTAGACATCAGCATATGAAAACCAAAAATGTTACCAAAATCAAATTTCAATTGAGACACCACAAAAAATTTTTTGCTATTCAGCTGTATAATTGCAAAACCTATAAGTATTAGTTTATTCTTACTCAATGTGCAAGTCAAAACATATTGTTAATGCAGATATTTAAAAAGTTTAGATTTGATGAGAAAGCAAAGAGAAACATCCAAACAACAGCAATAAACAAAAAAAACCCCTAAATATGGAAAAGAAATCATTTTCCTGAGGTATGTTATGATGAATCCAATCTGAGCTTTATACTATGTCTAGGTCACAACTATTTCTTTACCTACTTTCCAAAGGAAACTGTGTTAATTTATGTTTTCAAATGAAATATCCCATCATAGTATATTTTTCAAATATATCTTGACTCCTGAATTCAGCTTCAATTTACATATTTATATATGTACATATATATGTGTGTGTGTGTGTCTGTGTGTGTGTGTGTGTGTATGTGTGTGTGTATTCCACGTCTTTTCTCAGGACTAAGTAGGAATACATTTGGCACCAAGGTTTACACATAAGACACAGTTATAAATAAAATGGGGATAGAAATGCTACTGCATGGATCTCTGATTTCCCAACATATTATTTCTTATACAAAATAATTGAACATTGGACAAGAATATAAGGGTTTAGAAGGGCAATGAAAATGTGTAAGTTCCTTTACGTATCAGGAAACACAAAGAGATTTAAGTAACTTGCACAGAGTCACATAGACAGCTAGTTAGGGTGAGAGTTGGGTCTATCATTACAAGCATATTGACTGTTCTCACCACTTCATATTAATGAGCAGATGTGCTAAAGGATGAACCTTTCACACAGGAAGAGCAGATAGAATTGTCACTGGGCTGTGGGTAGAGCAGACAGTGGGTAAAGAAAAATGGTTTGTCTAAGAAACAGTTCCACTGGCCTGTTTGGTCCCACATCACGCAAGTTCACTGGCTTCAGGTCAGCATATGTGCATTGTGCGCATTATGCATCAGGTACTGTACTTACAGCTGAGGCTATCGGAGGAACCTGAGAAACAGAAGGCCAGAGAGAAAAACAGACACAAAACCAACAGCTATGGAATAATACAACATTACCTCCTTTTTACAAGACCTCACCAGACCATGGAAACAAATGAAATCTCATATTGTAGTAATGCAGCTTCTTGAACATCTTCAGTACCCACAAATCCCCCAATCCCCAGGATGCAGAGAGTCCCATAATTGTAGATCACAAATGTTCCCAAATAAATCCACTCCCACAGCCCTGTCAGGCACTGTAGTTCTCTTCTAGGTACCCTGCCAGGAACCTGCCACCAACACTGCACCAACACTACAGAGTGTGGTAGTATGCCTCCCTCTCCTTCCTGTTACTTGCTATTAACAAGGTCCAGAAAGGAGTGTTTGTGGGGTCTCAATAGATTTTGCTTTCAGCTCTCCCTCCCTGCTTTTGCACTCATCTAAGAGTTCAGTCCTAGTGATGGAGATGACAGCAGCCTAGGAAGGTTCAGGCAGAGGACAGGAATTAGAGGAAAAAAGACCAAGGACATGCGGAGTGCAACTGATGGAAAGATTATGATTAAAGGAGACAGAAGAAGGGAGTCCTCCATCTTAAGAGAACACGGTGGGTGGTAGAGACAAGGATACCTTCAGAAGTAAAGGAATTGAAAAGTTTTCCTGTCTCAGTTAAGCTAAATAATTAGTCATTTGCTGCTAATCAGAGACAGATTAGAGAATAAGAGATGAATAAGAAATGTACAATACCCTCATTAGAAATCAAAAAGAGGCCAAGCGTGGTGGCTCACACCTGTAATCCTAGCACTGTGGGAGGCCAACATGGGTAGATAGCTTGAGCACAGTAGTTTGAGGCCAGCCTGGGCAACATAGTGAGAACCTGTCTCTACAGAAAATACAAAAATTAGCCGGGCATGGTGATGCACACCTGTAGTCCCAGCTACTTGGGAGTCTGAGGCAGGAGGATTGCCTGTGACCAGGAGATTGAGGCTGCAGTGAGCTGTACTCCAGGCTGGGTGATGGAGCAAGACCCCATCTCAAAAAAAAAAAAAAAAAAATCAAAAAGGTATCACACAGCAGCCAATAACAGATTCTGGAGCTAGAACATACAGGTTTATAACCCAGCGCTGTCATTTATGAACTTTGTGACCTTGAGCAAATTAACCCCTACGTGCCTCAATTTCCTCATCTATAAATGGGAAAAATGTTTCCATGTACCTCAGAGGGTGGCTGCTGTGTAATATTTTAAAGTACTTGAGATAATGCCTGGTCCATAATAAATGCCATAGAAATGTTTATTAAATAAAGTAAATAATTCAATTGTACAGTATTTGATTATAAGAAGTCATTGCTAATAATAAAAACATACCCCTGTGAAGGTCTCTGTTCCTTTGAAACATGTTATTCCAGTGTGTACTGATTGGTTGCGTTGCTTTTAATAGGAGGTAGGACAGAGCAGCCCAAAGGTACCAGGTGGTGAAATGGAAATGGAATTTGTTAAAGAAGAGGAACAAAAAAGCCAAAAATAGGAGAAAATATAGTTCCTTTGTTTGTTTGTTTATTTCCTAGAAGCAACAAAGCTCAGCACTCAGAATTCCCTACTTTCCTTTTTGCCTCATAAGTCTGGAAATCAAGAAGTCCCAGCTTGTGTTCTATGTGTAAACTCATCCTGGCATTACTTGCTGTCTCTATTTGAATGCAGCCTTGAAGCTGGTGCACAAACCCGTCAGCTCTCATTAACACTAACCTATACTGCTGATGTGGGTGCCCTGGCTATGCTTCCTCTGGTTCCAGTGAAAACTGACCTCTCAGAGAATGACAATGTCTTTCCTCCTTACTCTCTGTGAGGACCTTCAGATTACAACGGTTTTATTCACCTTCACCTCACCATCACCTACCACCTATATTTCTTATATCATAGGCATTTGATCATTTGTCTGTTGAATCAATAGTTCTCTTTTCATTTGTATTTTAAACGATTTCCCTGAAAACTAATTTCTTTTATCCTTTATTGTGTTATCAAATTTTTCTTTTTTCTTCTATTGTTTACTATTTTACCTATGTTAAAAGTTACCTTAAATCATTATTGGATTGAGACTTTATAAATAAAATTAGCAGAGATTATAGATTTTAGAGTTTATTAAATTTGTTTGTGGTCTTGAGCCTATGAGCCCTGCAATATTTAGTTTGCTATTTGTATAAAGCAGTACAAAACATTCAAACCATTGTCTCTAACCATCAGTGACTTTTTCTTCATATGAGATGATGTGGATTTTGGTTCCACTCGGAGAATTTTATGTATCATCTTCTGGAAAAACTCCAAAACTTTTAGTGTAATTGTTTTTTATCAGAAACAACTCCAGGAATGTGTTGTCTCTATTGTAAGAGTGCAAAACAAAGCAATATTTTTCATCATCATGATTACTTATTCAATTAAATTTTTCTCAGTCTTTAAATTGAAAGTGCCCTTGTGGAAGCTATTTATAAGAAATCGACTTAAAGAAGGGCTGGTAACTCTTCTTTCAATCATTAAGCCTAGATTACAGATATTCATCAGTTCTTCCTATTTTTATATTGGTTGAATTTCTAAAAGTTTACATGTCTGGGTTATCTCCAAATTGAAAGTTGGCTTGGGGTAAGATTTTAACTGTTCTTCTCTCCCTATAGAAAATTTTAAAGATGGGAGAGTCATGTTTTACAAAGGGTATAGAAAGGATAGTTAGAAGGGGAAGTGGTGTACACAAAACCTCAGAAACCAAAAAAAAAAAAAAAAAGACTAACTAAGCCAAGCAAAAGGATATTTAGACCATGTGTTAGCTGGTAGAGAAACAAGAAACCAAAGAGTTATTGATTCAAGACTGAATTCAATGGGTCACACTATAGCCTTTTTACACTTAGAGTGGTAAGTTTATTTACAACTTTGGCTCAGGGAGCACTTCAGAAATTTAAATGTTTTACATCTCTATTCATCTACTCACTCTTCATATTTTTAATAAAAATGTGAAACTAGGATTATTACTGACTTCACTGGATCAAACATAATACAGTATAAATACCTTAACATTAAAATATTTTCTGTTTCTTCATAAATCTCAGTAAAATGCACTGCCAGGAAAATTATGTACTGCAAATAGTACCAACCACTTGAAAACTGTAGTATTTAGAAAACAAAAAAACTACACACTTAATTTAAGACAATTTTATAAAAAGAATCCCTCACTGTATCATATCTTTGTTAAAAAAAAAAAAAGGCAGGGACACACATGGCCTTTTCATTTACCACCTAATGGAAGTGAATCTCCACCTACCAATTTCATCTGAATTACTTTTTGTCTAAATCTTGGTAAAGTAATCTGCTTGTTACCTAATTGAATTTTTCCATATGGTCTTTTAACTAAAAAAAAAAACTTCACTCTCTCAAAATATGTGTGTGTGTGAGTTCAAATGTTTGAGATGAAAGGATCAGAAATCAATGTTTTCAGTCCTGAGTTTTGATTGATTACTCAGAGGAGTGAACGCCCCTAAAACTACTAAAACCAAATAAATTTAGCACATAATAAGTATTGGAAGTGGAGAATAAAATTAAATACTATCTGGTATTTGTAAACTGAACATGTGTAGGTTTTAGGGTAATATTCTTAGAACTTACATTCACCATCAGAGTGAATTAGCCCAATCTAGAACTGTGAAATATCACCAAAAAAAAAAAAAAGAATTTTTTTACTGAAATCTCAGACGAAATGGCAACAGTGAAGTTGAGCTTTTCAGCTTTCTTAATGCCCTTGTTCTAAGTGAATACTTAAATGCTACTAAAAAATGTTCAAGAAACTCAGCAGCATGCTGGTTTTTAAGAATCATCTCTCAGGGCGGGGTGGGAGGGGGGCGGGAAAAAACAATTGGAGGGTGATTTGTAGCATTTGCCACTTTCCCTGGAATAAATACTTTCACCATGGCCTATATTTCAAGCTAACAATATGAATTCACTGAATATAGTGTTTGGGAAAGATATGCAAAATTAGCTCTCACAAGCTAGTGCCAGCCTGCTCCAGCATCCCATTCACACTCCTCATCATCATGTTCAGAGAGGTTAGAAATGGATGTCAGGTCAAAAAAACAGGAAGCTTTCTGGATGCAAATTTATATTTGTGTAATTGTAATTGTTATGTGAATGCTTTTACTGGGTAAAGAAAACAAGAGAATTCTGGGCATTTACATATTTAGAGGTGCTACCAGGAGACCATGAAGTCTAGAGAATATGCTGCAAGTCCCATTGCACATGAATTGGATAGTGTAGTCGGAAGGAAAATCACAGTTCTTGGAAAATTTCCAGTATCTCCTGATGGCTGGTTGTGTGTTCCCTTGACGATTGCTCTGGTTAATCAAGGGTGTAAGTGAAGCTCCTGCTTCAGTGGTCCTCAGGAATCATCACAGATCCTTTTTTTAATATCAGTACATCACAGGAAAATGGCTTGGTTTTCTCTGTAATTTATTATAAAGTGTATTTGGGCTGTTTTGTTAGAGAGGAATCTAACTAATATAATCTAAAACTAGTGACTGCCATATGACTATCATCCAGAGGCAGGAAGTGCTCAGAACAATCACTTATTTGAGGTCATGGAGTGCTTTTTATACAAGCTGTTTGTATGGTCGGGCTGGCCAACTCTGTGATGATCTAAACAAAAACAGGATGCTTTTTAAAAACAGTGTGTTTATATTGCTTTTGTTAGACACAAGTCTTGACACTGTGGCTTTTATGCTTGATCCTTTTTTTATACTGTTTAACATTTATTTTGTGCTGAGTTGCACGGACAACCTCAAGAAATATGGCTGTGTTGATAGGGCTGTATGAAAACTATCCCACTTTTAGGAAACAGCATTTCCTTAAATTTGCTTACCCAGCCATGACAATCACACTGGATAAGTGAAGTGGTAAGGAAAGCTCTATGTCTCTGGACAGTTTCACCCATACTGCCTAATGTCTAATCTCTGAAATATATTTTCCATGTTTCCCTGTTACAAACAGGGAGCTAAAACAATAACACTATCAATTAGATCTTAAGTTAGCCTTTGCAGGACCAGATTCCTTTAGGTGCCTCCGTCTCTGCCATGTACCTTTACTGCCATCTGCTGATACTGTCTCTGGGCTCCCAGTCTCCCATCCCAGCTATTCTCATGTAGAGCTGTCACTAGTCAGCTAAAACTTCTGGCTGAGCATGGAGATCATAGCTGCTAACAATTGAACCTACCCTCTTTCTATCCTAAATGTAGCCTAAGAAGATTATTTTAAATAAAAGTTCAGAGTTAATGCTTAATTCATAGGCTACCATTCGCTTCAGAGCAATAGACTTACATTTATTCGGTATACATTAAAGCAAATTATTATTGGTCAGAAATTCAACAGTTATTAATCTGGAAATAATTAAATCTGGAATATAGACATTTTTGCATTCATTTTTAATATTTAACTGAGAAAAGGAAAGAAAAGAAAAGAAAGGAGGGGGAAGGGGTAGAAGCAGGAGAGGAGAAGAGAGGAGAGGAGAGGAAAAACTTATTAGCAATGTTAATGCATGCCCAAAATCTAAAATAAACAAGCCAGTGTTATTGTTGGGTAATTGCCAAGCCTAAAGACAAGAGAAAAGAACATTTATGTTTTGCACCTGTGAAAGCTTTCAGTATCATCATCAATTTTGCAATATTCCCTGGAAGCAGTTGGTGCTGTTCAGTTTTGTTACTGTTACATCACGGTTTCATGCTGCAATTATACATGAACTATGTTTTGCACACCTTCAGCCCAGCACCGAGATACTGCTTTAAAGCATTTAATTTCATTATGGTTTGATGCCAGTAACTCATATAACCACCAGATTTGACAAATAAAACATAGGTACCTTAAAAAGAAAAAAAAAAAAATACGTTCTATTTCTCTCTGGGGGAAAAAAAAAAAAGACTTTACTTATGTGCTTTTGAAATATGCCACTGGAAAAAAAAAATGTGAGACAGATGCATTCAAAGGCCTAT
The DNA here is from genome assembly GCF_003255815.1 of Theropithecus gelada. NCBI lineage: Eukaryota > Metazoa > Chordata > Mammalia > Primates > Cercopithecidae > Theropithecus > Theropithecus gelada. The sequence goes on along the minus strand of NC_037671.1, from coordinate 62,981,661 downwards.
AGCACAAAACAAACCTGAGATAGAAAAGCCAAAGAAATTAGTCCTTCCAAATTTAAAGACTGCAAAATCATGAAGGCACTTCCAAATGGCTTGGTTAACTATTTTTCATCCTGCCTCTCACAAATTAAAGATGAGTTTCTATTTACACGTCCCTTCAAAGACTAGAACTTAGATTGATCTTTCATTTTTGTGTTTTCTTATAATAAAAAAAGAAAATGTGGGATTTCGGGTCAAGATGACTCTGTAATTTCACACTTTTATGTTCTAGTAGTGATGGAAAAAATAAAGAGAAGAAAACTGAAAACATAAGGGCAAATTCAAAAACAAGACAAACATATCTTTAGACAAGAAATAGACAAATACGCAAAGCAGAGAAAAAGATAAGAGTGTATACTTGCTAAGGTATAAATCTGGAAATAGAAAAGCTTATCTCCTGTACAGTAAAAGGAACTAAAACTATTTGCTCAAAAAGATTTGTGAAAGGTCTGTTATAGACATAGGTTTATAAACATAAATAAAATATATAAGGGAATTTACATATATATATACACACACACACACACGCACACTCAGAAAAAGAGAAAGGCTGCCATCTGGAATTCTGACTTTTAGCAAGCTGCCAGCCCACTAAGAGAACAGAATGCAATCAAAGTATCATGACCTGAATTATGCCAAGCAGTCTGTCAGCTCTGTGAATGGACCTGTGAATATTTCCAGTATCATTGTAGGACAGAACTACCAAATATATTTTAGCCAAGATTCCGGTTTCAGTGTCAAAAGATCAGGTACGGTTCTCATTCAGCAGATAGGGTTGGGCACAGCAGAAGAAGAATGGGAGTACACAAAAAGAGAGAAAAAGAAACATAAGTCCCATTCAAAACGGGCCTGCACAGGACACTATCAGAACCCATTATACTATTGGAAAAGGAACCAAGCAAACCAACAATGGAACAGGAATCATTCTAGATAAAACAATTTTTATGAAAGGGCCTGAAAAACGCTAAAGTATTTTTAAAACACTAGAAAGCATAAATGAAGGAACAATTTTACTATTTAAAAAGGGAAACTACAGGCCACAGCACTGTCCCCCTTCTCTCCGCACCGCCCCCCCACCCCAACAACAACACACACACACACACACACACAGCCAATGCCACCAGTGCAAATGTACACATGGAGGCTGGAAGCCCTGCACCTGCAAGCACCTTGCCCCTGCCACACCACCACCACTGTCAGAGCAGGAGCACCTCATCCCCACTCCCGCCAGTACTCTGCCCCAGCCTATGTGCATGCACTCTACTGCTCTGCCATGGTCCAGGCATGGGCAACTGAGCACAGATCCTGCTGCTGCCACCCCGATGCAGTGCTTTGGCCAGCTCCCCTTCATCAGAGGTTCTGGCGAGCAGACTGGAAATCTCAGCCCCCACAGCACAGCAGGTTCATAACCTCAAGGGGCCAGAGAGAAAAAGCTAGGAGTCTGGTACCAGCCCCACCCCCAGAGCTAGAGCACACAGCCCAGGAGTGCTGAGCTGAGCACTGGCCCCCTAAAATCTTCCAGAAATGAAGCCAGTTGACTGAACCCACTTTACACCACATTCAAACCCCCAAGGAAATCGAAGAAGATAAAAGCAAAAACAAACAAACAAACAAAAAACACATCCAAAGGATAGCAACTTCAAAGACTGAAAGAATATCAGCCAACACAGATGAGAAAGAACAAGTGTAAGAACTCTGGTAACTCAAAAACACAGAGTGTCTTTTTATCTCCAAACAACTGAACTAGTTCTTCAGCAATGGTACTTAATCAGGCCAAAATGGCTGAAATGACAAAATTAAATTTAGAATACAGATAGGAACAAAGATCATCAAGATTCAGGACAAAGTCAAAAATCTAAGGAATCTAAGGAGTACAATAAAAAGATACAGGAGATGAAAGATGAAATGGTCATTTTAAGAAAGAACCAAGCTGGCTGGGAGTGGTGGTATACGCTTGTAATCCCAGTACTTTGGAGGCCGAGGCAGGCAGATCACGAGGTCAGGAGATCAAGACCATTCTGGCTAACCCAGTGAAACCCCATCTCTACTAAAAATACAAAAAATTAGCCAGGCGTGGTGGCAGGCGCCTGTATCCCAGCTACTCGGGAGGCTGAGGCAGGAGAATGGCATGAACCCGGAATGGGGAACTTGCAGTGAGTCAAGATGGCACCACTGCACTCCAGCCTGGGCAACAGAGTGAGACTCCCTCTCAAAAAAAAAAAAAAAAAAAAAATTGAAAATTTCCTAACACAAACAGCAGAAAAAAAATATTTGAGCATTTCCTAACACAAACTAGCAGCAGAATTGACCAAGCGGAGGAAAGAATCTCAGAGCTCTAAAGCCAGTTCTCCAAAATAACTCAGTCAGACAAAAATAAAGAAAAATGAATAAATGAATAAAACCTCCAAGAAATGAGATTAGGTAAAGACCAAATCTATAACCCATTGGCATCGCTGAAAGAACAGGAGAGAAAGCAAGCAACATGCAAAACATTTCAGGATATCGTCCATAAAAATTTCCTCAACCTCACTACAGAGGCCAACATTCAAATTCAGGAAATGCAGAGAACACCTGTTAGATACTATACAAGATGACCACGCCCAAAACACATAGTCATCAGATTCTCTAAGGTTGAAATAAATTAAAAATATGTTAAAGACAGCTAAAGAGAAAGCGCAGGTCACCTACAAAGGGAATCCCATCAGGTTAACAGTAGACCTTTCAACAGAAACCCTACAAGAAGAGATTGAGGGCCTATATTCACCATTCTTAAAGAAAAGAAATTCCAGCCATGAATTTCATACTCAGTTAAACTAAGTTTAAAAGCAAAGAAGAAATAAGATCCTTTTCAGACAAGCAAATGCTAAGAGACTTCGTTACCACCAGACATGCCTTGCAAGAAATCCGTAAGGAAGTGCTAAATATGGAAAGGAAAGACTACTACCAGCCACTACAAAAACACAATTAAGCACATAGACCATTGACACCATAAAACAACCACACAATCAAGTCTACATGATAATCAACAACATGACAGGATCAAATCTGCACATATCAATATTAATCTTGAATGTAAACAGGCTAAATGCCTCAATTAAAGGGCACACAGTAGCAAGTTGGATAAAGAAACAAGAACCAAATATTCAAGACACCCACCTTATATGCAATGATACTCATAAGCTTAGAGTAAAGAGAGAGGGAAAAATCTACTAAGCAAATAGAAAAAGGAAAAAAGCAGGGATAACTATTCTAATTTCAGACAAAACAGACTTCAAACCAATAATGATCAAAAAAGATAAATAAACATTACATAATGGTAAAGGGTTCAATTTCAAAAGAAGACCTAATCATTCTAAATATATATGCACCCATCACAGGACCCAGATTCATCAAGCAAGTTCTTAGAGACCTATGAAGAATTTTAGATAACCATACAACAATAGTGGGAGATTTAAATGCCCCACTGAGAGTATTAGACAGATCACTGAGGCAGAAAACTGACAAAGATATTCAGGACCTGAACTTGACACTTGACCAAATGGACCTAACAAGTATCTCCACCCAAAAACAACAGAATATACATTCTTCTCATCTGTGCATGGTGCCTACTCTAAAATAAATGACAAAATTTGCCATAAAACAATCCTCAGCAAATTTAAACAACCAAAACCATACCAACCATACTATTGGACCACAGTGCAATAAAAATAGAAATCGATGCTAAGAAAATCATACAATCACATGGAAATTAAACAATCTGATCCTGAATGACTTTTGGGTAAACAATGAAATTAAGGCAGAAATCAATAAATTCTTTGAAAATATTAATAAAGATACAACATATAAGAATTCTTGGGGCACAGCTAAAGCAGTGATAAGAGGGAAAGTTATAGTGCTAAATGCCCACATCAAAAAGTTAGACAGACCTCAAATTAGCAACCTAACACTACATCTAGAGGAACTGGAGAAATAAGAGCAAACCAACCGCAAATCTAGCAGAAGACAAGAAATAACCAAAATCAGAACTGAACTGAAGGAAATTGAGATGTAAAAAACCACATTAAAGATAAAAAAATCGATGTGTTTCTTTTTTAAAAGAATAAATAAGATTGACAGACTGCTAGGTAGGCTAATTTAAAAAAAGGAAAAGAAAGACTCAAACATAATCAGAGATAACAAAGGGAACATTACCACCAACCCCACAGAAAAACAAAAACCCTCAGAGACTACTTCAAACACCACTATGCACACAAACTAGAAAACCTAGAAGAAATAAATAAATTCTTGGATACACATATCTCGCAAGATTGGACCAAGAAAAAATTGAATCCCTGAACAGACCAATGAGTTTCAAAGTTGAATCAGTAATAGAAAGCCTAAAACCAGAAAAAGCCCAGTACCAGATAGATTCACAAACAAATTATATCAGAAATATAAAGAAGAGCTGGTACTGTTCCTACTGAAACTATTACAAAAAGTTGAGGACAACGGACTCCTCCTTAATCCATTCTATGAGGTAAGCATCATCCTGGTATCAAAACCTGGCAGATACACAGCAACAAAAACAGAAAACTTCAGATCAATATCTTTGATGAACATCAGTGCAAAAATTCTCAGCAAAATATGGGCAAACTGAATCCAGCAGCACATCACAAAGCTTATCCACCATGACGGAGTAGGCTCTATCCTTGGGATGCAATATTTGCATAAACATATGCAAATCAATAAAAGGGATTTATCACATAGAACTAAAGACAAGAACCACACGATTATCTCAATAGATGCAGAAAAGGCTTTTGATAAAATTCAACATCACTGCATGTCAAAACCCCTCAATAAACTAGGCATTGAGAAAACATACTTCAAAATAGTAAGAGTCGTTAATAACAAACCCACAGCCAACATCATACTGAATAGGCAATGGATGGAAGCATTCCTATTGAGAACTAGAACAAGAAAAGGATGTCCACTCTTACCACTGCCATCCAACATAGTGCTGGAAGTCTTAGCCAGAGCAATCAGGCAAGAGAAAGAAATAAAATTCATCCAAGTAACAATAGAGAAAGTCAAACTATTTCTCTCTGCAGACAATTGATTCTATACCTAGAAAACCTCATAGTCTCTGCCCAAAAGATCTGCTCCTAGGAGTCTCTGCTTCTAGATCTGATAAACAATTTCTGCAGTTTCAGGATAAAAAAAAATTCCACATAAAAAAATCAGTAGCATTTCTATACACCAAAAACATCCAAGATGAAAGCCAAATCAATAATGCAATCCTATTCACAAGACCCACAAAAAGAGTAATATCTAAGAATACAGCTAAACAGGGAGGTAAAAGATCTCTACAAGGAGAATTACAAACACACAAACACTGTTGAAAGGAATTGGGAATGACCCAAACTAATGGAAAAATCATTCCATGCTCATGATTAAGAAGAATCAATATTGCTAATATGACCATACTGCCCAAAGCAATTTACAGATTCAATTCCATTTCTATCAAACTACAAATGACATTCTTCACAGAATTAGAAAAAAAGCTATTTTAAAATTCATATAGAACCAATAAAGAACCAGGATAACCATGGCAATCCAAAGCAAAAAGAGCAAAGCTGGAAGCTTTATGTTACTCAACTTCAAACTATACTACAAGCCTACAGTAACCAAAACAGCATGGTACTTGTACAAAAAAACAGACACACAGACCAATGGAACAGAATAGAGAGCTCAGAAATAATGCTGTACACCTACAACTATCTGATATTCAATAAAGTTGACAAAAAAAGTGATGGGAAAGGACTGCCTATTCAATAAATGGTGCAGGGATAACTGGCTAGCCATATGCAGAAGATTGAAACTAGACCCCTTTCTTATACTGTATATAAAAGTCAACTGAAGATGGATTACAGACTTAAATGTAAAACCCAAAACTATAAAAACTCTGGAAGATAATTTAGGAAATACCATTCTAAATATAGGCCCTGGCAAAGATTTCATGACAAAGACAACAAAAGCAATAGCATCAAAAACAAAAGTTGACAAATAAGACCTAATTAAACCAAAGAGCTTCTGCAAAGCAAAAGAAACTATCAACAGAGTAAACAGACAACCTATAAGATAGAAGAAAATATTTCAAACTATGCATCTGACAAAGATCTAATATACAGATTCAGTAAGGAACTTAACAAGTGAAAAACAAAAAACCTCACTAAAAAGTGGGCAAAGAACTTAACCAAACTTAACAGACATTTTTCAAAAGAAGACATACATGTGGCCAAAAGCATATAAAACAAAGTTCATCATCACTAATTATTATAGAAATGCAAATCAAAATCACAATGAGATACCATCTCACACTAGTCAGAATGGTTATTATTAAAAAGTCAAAAAATAACAGATGTTGGCAACGTTGTGGAGAAACAGGAACTCTTATACACTGCTGCAGGGAATATAAGTTAGTTCAGCCATTGTGGAAAGAAGTTTGACAATTTCCCAAAGAACTTGAAACAGAATTACCATTTGACCCAGTAATCCCATTATTGGGTACATCCCCAAAGGAATATAGATTGTTCTGCCAAAAAGACATATGCACACATATGTTCATCACAGCACTATTCACAATAGGAAAGGCATGGAATCAACCTAAATGCCTATCAGTGGTAGACTGAATAAATAAAATGTGGTAAATATATACCATGGAATACTACACAATCAGAAAAAGAGGAGATCATGTCTTTTTCAACAAAATGGATGGAGTTGGAGGACATTATCCTAAGTGGACTAATGCAGGAACAGAAAACCAAATACCACATGATCTCACTTACAAGTGGGAGCTAAACATTAAGTGCTTAGCTCAAAAGGAACACAAAGAAGGAAACAACAGACACTGGAGCCTACTTGAGGATAGAGGATGGGAGGATGATGAGAGTCAAAAAGACTACCTAACAGTACTATGCTTACTATCCAGGCGATGAAATAATCTATACACCATGACACACAATTTACCTATATAACAAACTGCAACATGTACCCCGAACCTAAAATAAAAGTTAAAAAAAAAAAGTGATTCAAACTTTGATAACACTTATTGTTCCTCATTTAAAGAGTGGAAACTGAATTCCAATATTTTCAATTAAAAATAACATTTTACAAGAAAGTATACTAAAATAGTAGTTAAAATAGGGGAAAAGTTATAAAAGCATAACAAGCAGAAATTAAACACAAAAAAAGAAATATATTCAAAATCTTGAGAATAAAAAAATCATAGACATTTAAAACTCAGTAGATAGGATAAACTCTAGTCTAAAAACAGTTGAAGAAAAAAATGACACCTAAGAAGAAAGTCAGACAGAAAAATTAAGAGAATTTTTTTTTAAGAGTAAACTCAAGATTAAGAAGTTTAGAGGACTGCTTAACAGCTTTCCAAAAAATGTCTAACGTAAGTTCTACGAATAGAGATTTCAGTGTTCAGTGTATTAGTCCATTCTCATGTTGCTATAAAGGACTGTCCCAGACTAGCTAATTTATAAAGGAAAGAGGTTTAATTGACTCACAGTTCCACATGACTAGGGAGGCTGCAGGAAATTTACAATTATGGCAGAAGGGGAAGCAAACATGTCCTTCTTCATGTGATGGCAAGAAGGAAAAGTGCAGAGTAAAGAGGGGGAAAAGCCCCTTATAAACCATCAGCTCTCATGAGAACTGACTCGCTATCACAAGAACAGCATGGAAGTAACCACCTCCATGATTCAATTACCTCCTACTGGTTTCCTCTCATGACATATGGGGATTATGGGAACTACAATTCAAGATGGGATTTGGGTGGAAACACAGCCAAACCATATCATTCAGAGAATACCAAAAAGCAATATTCAAGATGATTCAGGTAAAAATTTTCCAAAGTTTGAGGAATTTTTTTTTTAATTTTTAAGTTTTGAGGGTCCATAGTGGTTGTCTGTATTTATGGGATATATGGGATGTTTTGACACAAATACACAATGTGTAAATCACATCAGTTTAAAATGGGGTATCCATCAACACAAGCATTCATCCTTTGTGTTACAAATAATCCAATTGTGTTTTTTTTATTTTAAAGCATATAATTATTATTGACTATAGTCACCCTGTTGTGCTATCAAGTAGTAGATCTTATTCTAACTGTATTTTTGTACCCAGTAACAATCTTTCCAGCTCCTCAGACCCCTACTATACTTCCCAGCCTATGGTAACCATTCTACTATCTATCTTCATGAGTTCAATTGTTCTAATTTTTAGCTCCCACAAACAAGTGAGAAAGTTTGTCTTTCTATGCCTGGTTTATTTTACCTAACATAATGACCTCCAGTTCCATCCATGTTGTTCCAAATGACAGGATCTCATTCTATTTTATGGCTGAACAGTACTCCATTGTGTGTATATGTACCACATTTTCTTGATCTATTCATCTATTGTTGAACACTTAAGTTACTTCCAAATCTTGGCTATTATGTACATAGGTGTACCTGGAAGGAAGGAATGGAATCCAGGAAAAAAACAGAAAAACGTTGGAAAATTCTTTAATTATTGTTTTGTTAATAAAAGCTGAATTCCTTAAGAGATAAGATTGAAAAATATATGTTCAGTGTCCAAAATTTAGAAAATACAAATAAGCAAAAGACACAATTTAAAAATCATCCTCTGGCCAGGCACAGAGGCTCATGCCTACAATCCCATCTCTTTGGGAGGCAAAGGCAGAAGGATCACTTAAGCCCAGGAGTTCAAGACCTGCCTGGGCAACATAGTGGGACCCTATCTCTACACACACACATACACAAAAAAATCACCTTCATTCCCAGTGAAACAGGAAAGTTCCCCGATTCCCCTCACAGGATGTGTGACAAGGATATGGCTCCCCTGTTTGGTCACCTTGCAGCTCAAATCCCTAGAAGTAGCATGCAGATAGGCAGGTACAGAGGCCAGGGCGAGTGCTTTGGGCTCTCAGCCCCGTGGTAGCATCTAGGGGTGGGTGTCTGTGACTCCCGAAACCCAAGTGGGCATGTGTTACAGTGTGCTCCTTTAACTTTGTTCTCTGTGGGTGGCTTGCGTGTTAATCAGCTCAATGGACCCTCTGCCTTATTGCAAGGGCAGGGGGCCAGTGTGACAGCCTTCTGTATCCTGAGCTCTTGCCCAGTGTCCCAGAAGAATCAGATCATATACAGGCTGAAAGGAAGAGTGCAAGGTTTTATTGAGTGCTGGAGGTGGCTCTCAGCAAGATGGAAGGGAGCTGGAAGTGGGGATGGAGTGGGAAGATGGTCTTCCCCTGGAGTCGGGCCACCCAGGGGCTGGACTCTTCTCTGACAGCCCCCAGCCAAACTCCTCTTGGCATCCAGACATCAATACTATTCTCTCTTTCTCTGCTACATTGTTCCACCATGGCTGGTCTGCTAGTCTATTGGTCTCGACATTCAGCTGCTTCTGTGTGTGCCTGCTAAGGTCTCAGGTTTATATGGGCACAGGATAGGCGGCATGGTGGGCCAGAGTGGTCTTGGAAAATGCAACATTTGTGCATGAAAATAGGAGTGTCTGTTCTCATTTCAGTTCGTGGGCATAGGCCCAAGGGTGGAGCCCTTGCCAGGAACCCTGCCCTTCTCTACCCAGCATTTCCCTGCCTGCCTCCCATATCACGAGAATACAGAGATAGCCACTGTTAATATTAGTAAAAGTAGCTCTGGTATTATCCTCTGCATATTTTTATTAAAATTATCTTATGTAATTCAAATTACATGTATCTCTTTTTCTATTTCACACAAATGTCTTTCTGTGTTATTATTATTCTATTGTTTAAGAGCTGGATAAATTATTTAAATTACTTGATTTAATTAATTAAGAAATGAACTCTTCTTTTTTTTTACCTTTTTGCAGCCCTTTCATGTGTTTTAGATAACCTGAACTTCCATTTGGGCAGGTCTTCTAAAAATCTACAAATAAATTGTCTTTTCCAAATCAGAATGTTTCCACCAATATTGCTAAGTATACCTAAAAATTGTAAATCTAAAGTGCAAAAATGTTAAGGACACTAAAAAAAAAGTCCGTTTCATCGAATTTTAGTTTTTAAAATAATGCAACTTGAGTATTTGATTTTGAATTCCATTATGAGCAATATTAGTGGAAGTGGATGAACACTTCAACTTGACTGTGTAATTTATTTTTACAAAAATCTCTTTAGAGATCCCTGTCTAGTCAGCAAATAATTGCTTTAACTTGGATTTTAATATTAACACTGAATGATTTATGTACATTAAATAATGTGATTCTCACTAACCATTTATGAGCTTAGAATGATTATCTCCCTTCCGTGCATAATCACACTTCAGGGAAGAAAGGTTAAGTGGTTTGCCTAAGATCACTCAGCCAGTCAACAGATTATCTCAAAATATGATCCTTAAGTCTTTAAATCATTAGACTCAGCAATACTTGAGAGGCATAAGGGATATGCTCTTAGGCTTTTCCTCAAATGATTTATGTGGCATAATATCTCATTTGTTTATAGGGTTTTTTGTTTCTTATGACACAATTTGGTCTATAAGCAAGCATGAGACATCATAAAAGTGAACATAAGAATCAACATGTGGAAAAAAATCTGAAAGACTTAGCATATCAATTTCCAACATAGTTCATAAACCAGGGAGATAATATAAACCATCATTTGTGGAAGGGTCAGGGGGAGAAAAGAAGGAATAACAGAAAGCAAATAGAGTGAATAGCTTACTTTGGTGGAGCTTCAGTTCCAAGTTAGATTTCAACAAGCTCTGAATGAGAAAAGCAGAGATCTTGTGCATTCCCTGAGAGCAATTCTCTCCATCCCCAGTATAAAAGCCTCCATACATATCAACCTGGCCATATCCACACTGATGGCAAATATGCTTCATATATTTTTACAGTACAAAATTCACACTAAGTGGGAAATTCTTAGAATTCAAGAATTTTTAACAGTGATCTCATCAGAATTAGAAATGACCTTGGTAAACTAAAGTGGAAGCCAAAAAGGTAGTGGAATGATTTATTGGAAGGATCATATCAGATTCTTATTACCTAGTACGCGAGGAGAAGGAACCAGCCCACAGCTGTGCCTTTAAGAGGGGTAAGAGAAAGAGGAAACTTAGGGGTTTTTTTTGTTTTTTAATTCAATTAAGTCAACAAAGTTATTTTAAGAAAAATTATTACTATTTAACCAATAATTGTTTAATAAAATTGACTTTTTGTTTGAAAAATAAAATGACCAACTTCTCCAGGTCTGCCAGAAACTTCTCTGGTTTTAAAACTGAAAGTCCTGCAGGGCAGGGTGGCTTACACCTGTAATCCCAGCACTTTGGGAGGCCGAGGTGGGTGGATCACGAGGTCGGGAGATCGAGACCATCCTAGCTCACGCAGCGAAACCCCGTCTCTACTAAAAATACAAAAAAATTAGCCAGGCATGATGGTGGGCACCTGTAGTCCCAGTTACTCCGGAGGCTGAGGCAGGACAATGGCATGAACCCGGGAGGCGGAGCTTGCAGTGAGCCGAGATCTCGCTACCGCACTCCAGCCTGGGCGACTGAGCAAGACTCTGTCTCAAAAAAAAAAGAAAAAGAAGAAAAAACTGGAAGTCCCATGTCCTGGGAAATGCCTCAGGCCCAGGCAAACAAGAAAGTTTGGTCAAAATAAAAAGTAAAAACAAAGTGTGATCATTGTCCAAAATGTAAAAAATACAAATAAGCAAGAACGAGAAATGAAATCATCCACACTCTCAGTATGCAGAAACAGCCACTGTTAATATCAGTGAACGTATTTGTATTATCTCTATGAAGTAAACTTTATAACAATGCAAGTTACTATTGTTACAACAGCTGCCGGGGTAATATTGTTTGAAATTTTTTTAAAACTCTAAATAAACTGTTTAAAAAGTATGCCAAGTACCTTAGTATATGTACCTTTTCATACGATTGCATCATTCTATAAACCGTGATAAATTTTCAGTTGTGTATTGACCATTTCTGCTATTCATTCTACAAACTCCCTTAACCTTATACTTTTCTTTATCTCTGAGATACAGTACCAGCCGGTACATTAGCAGCATGCTTTCTGAGTTCTGATAACTGTATCACAGTGTAATCTCACTACTCAGGGGTGTGCAGCCTTTCATTTCTTATTCCATTTCAATTTCCCTGTAGGCCAGGGAGGGGAAATTTTTACCTAGGGAGTTTAGCATCATTTAACATTGATGTTACTTGTCCAACAATCTCCTACATGAGTGAGACCATATGTCAATCCCAGTTAGCACTTAAAATTTATCCATATCTACTTATATACTTGAAGCTCTTTTTATTCTGTGGGAGGTTTAACTTTCTGAAAGCATTCCATGTCCAGTTTTAAAGTCAGCAGGAGAGAAGGAAAATAAAACGCAGTGTTAGAAAAGAAATACATCTTTTGTCTACTTGAAAATGTCCACACTTGGCTGGGGCCATATTTCAGGATTGTTGTGATCCAGAAAGTACCTCTCTCAATGAAGAAGCACTTACTATCCACGTGTGAAGTTACCCCTTTCTTGCCAATAACACATATCATAATGGCCTCTTCTGTTTTAGGTTTAGCCACACAATGCCTATTGGCAGCCCTGGAGTTGTTTGTATGATTGAAATGACTGCAGATGGAAAACCTCCAGTGCAGAAGAAAGACACAGAGATTTCCCATGCCTCTCAGGTAGGTATGCAAATATCCAGTTCCAAACACTAATTGTGCCCTCAGTATTTCAGATAAGTATTTTTTACATTACTAAGTAGTAATCATATTTCTTAATTGAACAGATTCCTTGTAAAAACTCTCAACAAAGCACCAGAAAATTCAACTCATACTTTAGGGATGATTAAATCTATTTAATGTTGCCTGTCACTATAAAAGTTTTATCAAATTTAACAATAAACTTATTTTCCTTTCACACTTTGGATTTAATATATTGTGCTTGACTTTTTTTTTTTTTTTTTTAAAGCTCCAGAGTGGAGAAAGATTAGCAAAATATGCCAATTTTTAAAAACTTGTGTTTTTATAATATATGATAGTACTTACACTATTTTAAAAGGCCGTTCCCAGTCTTACAGATTTGCATTGGCCAGAAAATTTCTCTTAGAAACATTGAATGAGTCTAAATTAAAAGAAGAGAGAATGTCTGTCCCTCCAGAGACCAGGCAATTTGCTGAATTCTTTCAGTTTTAATGATGTGGTTGGTAACATTCTTCTTAGTGTAACTTTATCGCAATACATTTATGGTAAAAATTCCTAGTTCCTTTGATCATCATGGATAATTAATCTGTATAATTAAAGCTCTAATTTTGGTAGACATTAAAGTTGCCACTATGCACTGCCTTAATGATTGGAAATTTCATTTTATTTTCATTTCTTCTATATAGTCTCTTGAATATATATAGGCATCCAAAAGAAACACATAATCACATCTAACATTTGTATAAGCATATTATATTTTCCAAACTATGGCCTTAAATATTATCTCATTTAATATCTGCAAGAACGCTGAAAAGGTAGAATGATTCTCTCTTTTCTACAGCTGGGGGACACTGAGTATCTTTTCTGACCAGAATTGTATAGTGATAAGAAAGGAGACTCTACCTCAGGCTCTGTTTCCCAGCGCTTTTGTGTTCCTTTATAATGCACTGTACTGCTCTTCATTTGCTACTGCAGCTGACTCAAAATTGTTCAAGTGTGTTGTTAGGGTAGGAATAAAATTGTTTTTAGGTTTTAAAACTTCATTCTAGATCCCGAGAGGGCCACACATTTAGATGTAAGACATGGAATATTCAAGCAGTGGAAAATATATGAGTCACTCGTAATGAAATATGGAAAGCATTCAGTATGACTACATCTTTATTCACTCCTTATAGTTGCCCATTTTTTATATTGAAAGATCTGTATTTTCTTATGAATAGCAAAAAATATGCTACTAACTTCTACATTAATGAATCACATATTTAACAAATAGAATCCAGTAAATGCTCAATAAATACCTTTTTGTTAATACAAAAAAAAAAAAAAAACAATCCGGGCGAGGTGGCCGGCGCCTCTAGTCCTAGTTGCTCAGGAGGCTGAGGCAGGAGAATGGCGTAAACCCGGGAGGCGGAGCTTGCAGTGAGGCGAGATCCGGCCACTGCACTCCAGCCTGGGCGACAGAGCGAGACTCCGTCTCAAAAAACAAATAAAATAAAATAAAATATATATATATATATATATATCCTTTTGTTGTTGAAAATGTTAAATAGAACATATTTATAGCCTCTTTGACAAATCAGTTACCTTGCCCTTTAGGCTGACCAAATGAAATACCGATCAGAATGCTGCAAGCAATGCGCATGCACACGCAGAGACTAACACAGGGGAGTAGAATTTACTATATCAATGGAAAATAATCCGGATAATTTTAGGGTGGTAAAGAGAGAATGAATGTAGGCACTCTAAAGCCTCAATGGCTGTTCCCTGCTGCCACTACAGGAGCTGTCACATGCTTTTATAGCTCTCTGCCTCCTTAAGTTTAGCCCAACTCAAGTGCTCCTAAGCCTGGGTGAATCACTGCTGCCTTCTAACTTGTGTTAACCCCAAAGCTCAATTTGGTCACTCTTATGGAGGCTATATGTGGTGAGATTCTCTCAGATAGACTTCAGTCCTAGAGTTATGGTATATTACAGCCTCCAAGGGCCAACCTCTATGGCACAGGCCCTGTCTCTCCAAGTTCTGGCAGGATCCTGTCTGAGAAAGAACACCTAAAGGTGGCTTCCAACTGTGAGTTACACCTTTTCTACTGCCTTTTCCTCTATTATTACAGTGGGAGAATGATGGAGGTTTGTGGAATAAAGATACAAGAACTGAAAATTTTGCGAGCTGAAGCTATTTAATTTTAAGAGTCATGGACTTTGGCACAAAATATCAAAATAGGTTCCAGCACTGCCTCTACTCATTATAATTTAGTAGGGATTGTTAAGTATATTCAAAGAATCATTATGTACAAGATAGTATTTTTTAGTACATAAACCCAAAACAAAGTCAGATTGACACCGAAGGGTCTGAAATCTGAAATGTGGTATTCTAGATTGGATAAGAAAAAACACCTATAATAATTTGGAGGGTTTTTTGGTAATTTTGAAAGTAAAAAGTAAAAATTTATTCTTAATTCTGATAATAATAGCCAAAATATATGTTCCAGATACTGTTCTAAGCACTGTTCATATTTTAAATTATTTATTTAAATTATATAAAAAATACGAAGTAAATACGATTATTATCTCCAAATACAGAGAAGGAAAATAAAGCACAAAGGGGATGAGTTTCCTGCCCAAGATCACACCGCTATTTGGGGATTCAAATCCAGACATTCTCACTAGATAGTCCATGCTTTTAACCAAAACTATGTGGTCTCACAACATTTTATATGATATTTACTTTTTGTTATTTCTAATGTGATTTATTGTTTTCTTTTGTTTTTAAGTTCTGGGATACACGTCCTGAATGTGACATATGATGTTTTCCTTTATTCTATTGCAACTATTACTAAGCAACAAAATTTTATGTGTACAGTACATTACTGTTAATTACATATGCATTATTATAGAACAGTTCTCTAGAACTTTTTCATCTTATCTGAAACTTTATACTCATTGAAGAGCAACTTTTCATTTCTCTCTCCCTGCAACCTCTGACTACTTTCTGCTTCTATGAGTTTACTTTTTGTACCTTATTTAAGTGGAATCATGCAGAATTTGTACTCTGTGGCTGGCTTCATTTATCATAAAGTCCTCAAGGTTCATCTATGTTGTACCATATGACAAAATTTCCTTCTTTTATAAAATTGAATATTCCATAATATCTATATATATATATATCGTTTTCTTTTATCGTATTTTTAATTGACAGATAATAGTATATATTTATCAGGTACAATGTAGTGTTTTGATATATGCATACATTGTGGAATGATCAAATTAGACAAATTAGCATATCTATTACCTCAAATATTTATCATTTCTTTGTGGTAAGAAATTGAAAATCCTCTCATTTAGTTATTTTTAAAAATGTTATTATTAACTATAGTCACCATGCTATGCAATAGATCACCAGATTTTATTCCTCTTATCAAATTGGAAGTTTGTACCCTTTGACCAATGTTTTTCTTTTTTCTGTCTATCCCCATTCCTGACCAGTCTCTGGCAATCACCATTGTACTTTCTATTTCTATGAATTCAACATTTTTAGATTCTACATATAAGTGAGCTCATACTATACCATATTTTCTTTATTCATTTATCAATTAAAGGACATTTATGTTGTTTCTATCTATTGAATGATGTGAATAATGCAAATAATGCTACAATGAACATCCAAGTGCAAATAATCTCTTCAATATCCTATTTCCAATTCTTTTGGATAAATACTGAGAAGTGGTATTGCTAGATCAGATGGTAGTTCTATTTTTAATTTTTTGAGAAACCCCCATACTATTTTCTATAGTGGCTGTATCATCTTACATCCTGACCAACAGTGCTCATAAATTTCCATTTCTCCACATCCTCACCAAGACTTGTTATTTTCTGGTTTGGGTAATAGCCATCCTAACAAGTATAATGTGATATCTCATTGTGGTTTTATTTGCATTTCCCTGATGGTGAGCATCTTTTCATATACCTGTTGGCCATTTGTATGTCTTATTTGGAAAAATGTCTATTCAAGTCTTTTGCCTATTTTTTAATCAGGTTGTATTGGGGTTTTGTTTGTCTGTTTTGTGTGTTTGTTCATTGCTATTGAGTTATAGAAATTCCTTGTATGTTTTGGATATTAACTCCTTATCAAACATATGGTTTGTAAATATTTTCTCCCATTCTGTAGTTTTCCTTTTCACTCTGTTAATTGTTTTATTTGCTGCACAGAGGCTTTTTAGTTTGACATAGTCCCACTTGTCTATTTTTGCTTTTGTTGTGTGTGCTTTTGGTGTCATATCCAAGAAATCATTGTCAAAACTAATGAAGTATTTTTCCCATGTTTTCCTCTAGGGGTTTTATGGTTTGGGTGTTAAGTCTTTAATCAACTTGGAGTAGATTTTTATGTATAGTGTAAGATAAAGATCCAATTTTATTTTTTCAGTTTTCTAAATCCTTGCTTTTTAAATTATACCATTACTTTCTCATACAATAAAGGGATTTCAGAAGAAACAAAGGAAAATATATTATTGTCTTACTGATTCAGTGAAAACATTATCGTAGAGCTGAACAAATTGATTCCTGATGATGAGTAGGGGTTACCTTCTTGAAAATAGTTTCCTGTGTGGAAAATATTGTGGAAAGTGGTCTAGAGTCTTCCTTAGAATTTGAACTTGTCTTCATTCTTTTGTTATTACAGTCAATAGAACGGTCAGTAGAATGTTTGCAATCCAAGATGTTGCTGAAGCTCTCCTGTCAGGAACTGCCTTAGTGAAAACTAAAGGAATTCAAGGCCTTTCAGGGTCTCTCAGTTACTAGTGGAAGATAATTTACTTGTGACTAACAGGGAATTCCTGGGGCATTCTTAAAATAATGAGAATCCTTGGGAACATGCACTATTTCCTACTACCATTAGAGTAATTGTTGCATAAGCAGATTTAACATATTTATCTGTTCCTACTTAAGGTTTGCCACTAGACTGATGTATCAGAATTTTAATGCCATATAATTATATATTGTAAGTTAAAGCAGTGTAGCATACTGGTTGAGAATAGAATATTTTACATTTTATGATATCTTCAGTGACTGTACCTCAGCTAAGTTCTGAATTTTCTACTACCTCAAGACATCTTTCAGATATATGCCAAATGCTTGCTCGTTATAAAATGACACTCTTTTCCACGTGAATACCCAGTTTTCTAAAGACCATTTGTTGAAGATTATTTTCCACATGCACCCTTTTCAAAGATCATTTGACCATGTGTGCATGCGATTTTTTCATAGCCTATTATGTTTCATCGGTTTATAGATGCCTTTATGCCAGCACCATACACTTTTGATTACTATAGCTTTGTACTATACTGTGAAGTCAGGAAGTGAGAACCTCTGCCATTTTGTATTATTTCTCAAGATTGTTTTGGCTATTTTGCATCCTTTGGTGCCATATGAATTCCAGCATTGTTTTTTCAATTTTTGTAAAAATATCTTTGGAATTTTGGTAGGGATTGTATTGAATCTGTAGACTACTTTGGATAGTATGGACATTTTATGGATGTTCCATGAATGTAAAATGTCTTTCTTATTTATTTGTGCCTTTTTTCTCTTTCAAGAATGTTTTGTAGTTTTAAGTTACATGTTTTTTGCCCTCTTAAGTTTATTCTTATGCTATTTTATCCTTTTCCGTGTATTATAGATAAAATTGTGTTCTTAATTTATTTATGATAGTTAATAATTAGTCCATAGAAGTGTAATTAATTTTTTGCTGATTTTTGTATCCTGAAATTTTGCTAAATTTGTTAGCTCTAACAGTTTTGTGTGTGTGCATGTATGTCAGAGACATCATTAAGGTTTTCTATGTATATTATAGTGTCATCTGTGAACAAAGATAATTTTACTTCTTTATTTCTTATTTGGATGCATTTTCTTCCTTTTTTTTTTTTTCTTTTGCCTAACTGCTCCAGCCAGGACTTCTAGGACTATGCTCAATAAAAGCAGTGAATGGGCATCCTTTTCTTGTTCTTCAACTTGAAGAAAAAGCTTTAGGTGTTCACCATTGAGTATGATATGTATTCTGTTGAATTAATTTCCTCCTAATCCTAATTTGCTGAGTATTTTTTCATGAAAGAGTCCTAATTTTGTAAAATGACATTTCGCATTTATTGAGATGATCCTGTGATTGTTATCTTCCCGTTTGTTTTAATGTAACGTATTATTACATTCTCCTTCCTGTCTTACAAGACGACAGGAAGGAGAATGAACACAAGAGAAACTACCAAACACTTATAAAACCATCAAATCTCAAGAGAACTGCCGCTTTCACAAGAACAGAATGAGAAAACTATCCCCACGATTAAATTACCTTGATCTGGTCTTTCCCTTGACATGTGGGGATTAAGGGGATTTAGGGGATTACAATTTAAGATGAGACTTTGGGTGGGGACACAAATCCTAACAATATGAGCATGGAATATATTTTTCCATACTTTCACTTTCTGATTGTATGTATCCTTAAATCTAAAGTGAATCTCTTGCAGGACAAGTTTTCTTGAACCTCTTTTCCTTTCTTGCTTTCTTCCTTTTTGACTTTTTAGTGACATAACTTGATTTTATTTTTTGTTTTTTTTGTATCTTCTATGGATATTTTTTATGGTTACCATGAAGCTTACACAAAATATTTTATAGCTATAGCAGTATATTTTAACCTAATAATAACTTCAATAACGTACTAAAACTCTATTCCTTTATTGCTCCTACACACACACACACACACATACTTTATGTTATTAATCATAAAAATAACTTCATTTTATATTGTGTACATGTTAACATATTTTATAATTATAGTTATTTTATACTTTTGCCCTTAATTTCTAAATTCCTAAAGTTAGCATGCAATATACCCATGTAACAAACCTGCACATGTACCCTTTGTATCTAAAATAAGTTGATATCTTTCAAAAGAAAATATTCCAGAATAAAAACCATAAAAATAACAACTATAAAAAATAATGCAAACTAAAAATAAATAAATTCCAAAATTTATTTACACACCATGATTACAGTATTACAGTATTCTATATTTGTATACATATTTACCTTTATTAGCAAGTTTTATACTTTCATAAGTTTTTGTGCTGTTGTCTAGTATCCTTCTATTTCAACTTGAAAAACTTCCTTTAGCATTTCTTGTAAGGAAGATCTAATGATTAAATCCCTCAGTTTTTGTTTATGGGGAAAGTCTTTATGTCTTCTTCATTCTTGAAGGACAGTTTTGGCAGATACAGTATTCTTGGTTTGCAGGTTCCTTTAAAAAATGTTTAGCACTTTAAATATATCACCCCTTTCCCTCCTGATGTGCAAGGTTTCTGTAGAAAAAATCTACTGATAGTCTTGTGGGAGCTCCCATTTACATGAAAAGTCGCCTTTTTTGTGTGTCTTTTAAAATTCTGTTTTGGGCTATAATATGTCTCAGAGTGGACGTTTTTATGTTCATTTCTGTTGGACTACTTCAGCTTCTTGATTCTGGGTGTCCATTTTCTTCCCCATATTAATGAAGTTTTCATTCATTATTTCTATGAATAAGCTTTTTCTTTGTTTCTTTCTCTCTTCTCCTTTTGTGACATCCAAGTGATCTGTCTTTGAATTTTATGATTCTTTCTTCTGCTTGACCAAGACTGCTGTTGAACTTCTGTAATGAATTTTTAAATTCAGGCATTACAGTTTTCAGCTCCAAAATTTTTGGTTGGTTCTCTTTCATATTTTCTCTCATTTTTGATATTTTCATTTTGTTCAGCATCACTTTTCTGTCTTCATTGAACATTTTCAAAATGGTTACTTTGAATTTTTTGTCAGGTAATTCATATAGATCTCTTTTTAAAGGGTTGTCTCCTAGAGATTTATTTTGTTCCTTTGATTATGCCATGCTTTCCTCTGTCTTCCTTTGCTTTCTAACTTTGTGGTGGAATCCACACATTTGATAAAACATCCACTTCTTCTAGTCTTTTTGGACTGGCGTTTTGCACAGGGAAAGACCTTTAACCATCAGTCTGCAGTCCTCTCAAATGTTTCCTATGGATGTGTCTTCTCTGAACTTGTGCATGCAGACTCCAAATTAAAGTGATTTTCCAGTTTCTTTTTTCAGGAGCTCATAATCTCTTGCTCCCTTTACCTTCTGTATATGGTACTATAGGTTCTCTGGATATGCTACAAGCTGCCCATCTCTCTTAGTCTCAGAAGCCCTCAGACTTCTAGAGTATGCCAAGTCCCATTAGCACTCTCAATCAAACAAGATAGAAATTGGTCTCTTGCAGCCTTCTGAAAACCAGAACATTGGGTACATGATCCACTCTTTTACCCACTCTCTCCTGAGGGAGAGGTCACCAAGCTATACCAGCCTCTGTCTTCTCTACCCTGGGTCCTTTGAAGCAGGAATAAGCCTCCAAACACTATTCTTTTCTCAGTAGTCCCCAGATATTGAGAGTAAGCCAGGTCCCATCAGCATTCTGAGACAAGTGAGACAGAAACTAGTGAGACAGAAGCCCCCCAAAAGCCATAACACTGGATGCATGCCCTAATTCTTTACTTTACCTCCCTGGTGAGAAGGTGGAAGGTGAGAATTTTCTCTGATCCCATGCTAAGCCGGGACAAGAGACTGTGGTGAATGAGTGCATATTAGTCCAAACCATCACCTTTGCTCTTAGTGATCCCCAGGGTGGTACCCTTTCCGGAGTCAGAAAAGGCAAAAGCCAGTCACTCAGACAACTCCCCAAAGAGTCTGAATGCTGGACATGTTTAAGTCTTCTGTTTCCCTTCCCAAGTCAAAACTGGGAGCAAGGAGTTTTCTCTTCATTATGCCATGCGATGTTAGGGAGTGGGCTTGTAATGAATGAATGCCATAAATTTTCCTTACAGCTTTGATACAGCTGGCTTCACAATCACCTGACATGTAGGACCCTCTTAACTATTTTCTAAATCCTCACAAAGGGAATCGGTCCATGTATTTTTGTTGCATCTGTGTCTCCACAGGGGAAGGAGGATCTGTGGCTTCCTATTCTGCCATCTTGCTGACCTATATGCTATTATTTTGCAACAATTTCTTTATTATTTCATTCTCTAAATTATATTTAATTTCTTTATGGACAAGAGTAATCCCACATACTTCTATTTACACTTCCCTAGATCGATGTGTTCACAAAGTAGCAACTCAGTTTATCATTGTTTCTCTAAAGTTTAGTTGTCCCTTCAACAAGGTGAGGAGATACTATTTTGAGAACATTTCCTACCCTAGAAAGCCTTAAGAATCAAATATTAACTGTGCATTATTGATCATAACATCAATAATAACTTCACTCATATTTATCAAATTTTTTAAGAAATAACCTTGTGTGAGCTACTGTCCTATGCACTATGCCATATATATATATTAAATATAGAAGGGTATATTAGAATAATAATATAACATTTATTCTGAGTGGGATCTTATAACGACATCCCATGTGCTGAATCTAGCAAAATATCGAGATTCTAAGGCAGCAAAACACAGGGAAAGAGGCCTAAAGACAACTAAGAGACTGAGGAAAAGCAGGATTGGATTTCATGAAACAGGGTCATTTGTAAAAAACGTGCATGAAACTTCCTATTTTCAAGGCACTTTGATGGACGCCCAGAATCCCAAGATAATCAGGGCGAAGGCTCTGTCCTAAAAATAAATATAAATTAACATAGAAGATATCATATGCTCACAGATTATTATACTTTAGGGCAAAGTAAGAGAAAGAGAGGGAGAGAGCAATCCTTTAACTGCAAAAGAATGGGAATTTTGATAAATATTGCTTGTGTTATTTTTTATCCCTTTTCACTTATTTCATTTAAATAATTTTTAAGAATTTAAGCTTTTTTAACATGTGAAAAGTTACTTCAATAAATCCTTCTGAAATACTTTATCCAACATTTCTTATCCATCTTTATTCCAAAACTTAATATTTCTGATTTTAAATTTGTTTCTATACAATTAAAATAATGTTAAAAACCAAAAATGGTAATGACTCTTAAATAAAAGCCAGTTTGTTTCCATTGTAAGTCATCATATTCTTAAAGACAAGTGCAAGTGATAATTAATTTTAACCAAAAAGTATTTTATAATCATCTCCCCATATTTTGTTAACACAAGTCATTTAACTTCAGACACAGAATTGAGAATGTAAAATAAAAGTAAACATTGAATCAGGATATCAATACAGAAAGATATGCAGTACTCCAACATCTAAATTTAAATTAAAACAAAACAAAAAAATAAATAGGACAGCTTCTTATCTACCCTCTCTCCTGCCTGCTGGATTTTAGAATTTTACTTCCCCTTTGCCTATTTTCTTAATTTATTCGTATGTATTATAAAAGAATAAATATATTCTTCCTTTAAAAAGAAACTCTGAAAGGAAAGGAAGTGTTCATTTCACTCCTGTCAGATATGGAGTCCTTTTCCCTCAGTTATCATTGATATTTTTTATTATTTTCATAATTCCTTCTTGATTGTCCATGTCTGTTCTCTGTGTTTTTATCTTGTAACATCATATCTTGATGTCAGACTTTATTCTTCATAGTCTGATTCACAAGGAATTATTAGAAAAGACTTATTTTAAAGATCCATCTCCTTAGGAATAATTATACACACAAAAGTCATCTCTTGTATAATTGAAAGTCTGAGAATAGAAGAAGTCGACCATTTTAGTGGTTATGTATGTGTAGCCAACAGCATCTGCTTTTTTAGACATTTCAGGACTCCAACTAAGCATGAGTCTCACATCAGAAAAAATACAAGAGCCATCTACTTCCATTGTTTGGGTGTTTTTTAATGGTCTAATAAATCATTGATAGCTCTATAGACTTTCCTTCATACCTTCCTACTACCGACAGAAAAAGGAGAGTATTCTTCCATTCTCTACCAGTTTTGTGCTAAAACAGCACACTTGTCAAAACAGTGAAAGCTTCACTGTTCCAGGTGTGTGATCAATACACAAAGATGTCAGAGATCCACGGTGAGAGGAAGGTCATCCTTTGGATGCAGAGTCTGAAAGTTCATGATAGTTCCCAGTTGTATTAACAGTGGATCACTTACCTTAGCTGATAGACAGGTCTGCTAATAGTTTGTAGAATGTGAAAACAAACAGAAATACACCTATGCTATGTGACAGTTCTATTGATACACCTTGAAAGTTTTAGCTTCCACCATAACATCCCCAAAGATAGTCACCCTCTGGGATCCAAATAAGAAGAAATACTCAGGAAAAAAAAAAGAACTAAAGACGCCCTTAGGAGCAGAGACTCAGTCTTTTAAAAATAACCAGATCTCAAATACAGAGTTAGTTTGACTTGTTATGGGTCATGGAGATGCTTTGCTCTTCCTAGAATTAAACATGCTTCTGCTCTCTAAAAGTACATCCGCATGAAAACAGCACGTATTAGTATAAACGTAAAGCAATATTGCTGGGCATCTCTCATACTCTCCTCCTGCCAGGCCCCTAACTTAATGATTTGGCTTTAGTTTTTTTAATTCTGGCAATGACAGTGTTCCATTTTATTGTATCTGTAATACCAATTTAAATACTTTTCAGATGTCAGCTTGAGGTATGAATGTGTGTTTTGGGAATTGGGATATCAGAGATGTTTCCCACACAAATGTTGCTGCATCTACTTGCCATATGCCTAACAGCCCTGAAGAGCAGGGTCTTATTTCCAGATTATTTAGACTTCAATTGTAGCTCATAAATTCTTACAGAGAGTATCTGCATTTCATGTACATCTAAATTATGAGAATTCAATTATATATGTTGCTGAGGGTGGGAAAGTAGAAATCAAGTAGCAACTTAAATCATGTATGGTGATTTTAACATCATTCTGGTCAATGCGCATAAGCTCTGCAATGGACATCAGATGTGAGAAGTTAATTTATTGTACTCAGTATCAGTTTCCTCTTGTGTCTGACAGTGGTACATCTCACCACACACTGGGGGGTTCTAGGGTTTTTATACAACATGACATGAAATGCCAGCTTCATCTACAGCTGCACTGAAAAAACAGCAAGCTATTCCAAAGCTGGAGGAAATATGTAGCTGTGTTGGAATTATCTGGAGAAAGCATGTTAGTCTCCAATGTGGTGACTAAAGGATTTCCAAAGACAATTTAGCTTCTACGAAATATTCATATTATTTGCCATCTTTAGAACTAACTCCCTTGTAAGATGTGGCCCTGATGTATTGATCAAATAAAGGTAGATCAACACCCTAATTTTACAGAGTCTCTTTATTCTACTAATTTTCTATAAATGGCTTGGTTGCCTTTAAGATGGTGTGACTTCTTTTTTTTGTTTTTTAACTTTTAGGTTTGGGGGTACATGTGAAGGTTTGTTACATGGATAAACCACGTCATGATGTTTTGTTGTACAGATTATTTCATCACCTAGGAATTAAGCCTAGCACTCAATAGTTTTTTTTTTTTTTTCTGCTCCCCTCTCTCCTCCTACCCTTCACCCTCAAGTAGACCCCAGTGTCTGTTGTTTCCTTCTTTGTGTTCATAATTTCCCATGATTTGGCTCCCACTTATAAATGAAAATCATGTAGTATTTGGTTTTCTGTTCCTGCATTAGTTTGCTGAGGGTAATGGCTTCCAGCTCCATCTATGTTACCACAAAAGACATGATCTCGTTCTTTTTTATGGCTGCATATTATTCCATCCATGGTGTATATGTACCACATTTTCTTTATCCAGTCTGTCATTGATGGGCATTTAGGTTGATTCCATACCTTTGCTATTATGAATAGTGCTGAAATGAACATTCAGGTGCATGTTTCTTTATGGTAGAATGATTTATATTCCTTTGGGTATATATCCAATAATGGGATTACTGGGCCAAATGGTAGTTTTGCTTTTAACTCTGAGGAATCACCATACTGCTTTCCACAATATCTAAACCAATTTACACTCCCACCAGCAGTGTGTAAGTGTTCCTTTTTCTCTGCAACCCAGCCAGCATCTGTTATTTTTTTACTTTTTAATAGTAACCCTTCTGACTGGTGTGAGATGGTATCTCATTGTGGTTTTGATTTGCATTTCTCTAATGATCAGTGATATTGAACTTTTTTTCATATGCTTCTTGGCCGCATGTATATCTTCTTTTGAAAAGCATCTGTTCATGTTCTTTGCTCACTTTTAAATGGGGTTGTTTTTCTCTTGTAAATTTGTATGCATTCCTTATAGATGCTAGATATTAGACCTTTGTAAGATGCATAGTTTGCAAAATTTTTCTCGCATCCTTTAGGTTGTCTGTTTACTCTGCTGACAATTTCTTTCGCTGTGCAGAAGCTCTTAAGTTTAATTAGATCCCACTAGTCAATTATGGCTTTTGTTGCAATTGCTTTCGGTGTCTTTGTCATGAAATCTTTACCTGTTCATATGTCCAGGATGCTATTGCCTAGATTGCCTTCCAGGGTTTTTATAGTTTTGGGTTTTACATTTAGGTATTTAATCCATTTTGTGTTGCTTTTTGTATATGGTGTAAGAAGGGGACCAGTGTCAGTTTTCTGTATATGGCTAGCCAGTAATCTCAATAAGATGATGTGATGTTTTTGTGTCTTCTCAAAGCAAGAGTCTTTTCTTGATCTGAGTTTGGAATAAAATGTGAATTAAGGAAGTGAATATTACTCAAGCAAAGTTCTACTTCTCATGCATATTATGGTCAAATTTTGGAGAAAGGAAACGGTAACATTTTCAATTTTCCAAGCACTATTTGCAAGCACCATACATTTTGCTCATATTTTAGGATATTTATAATATATTGTGATTACCTTAGTTTGTCAGGGTTGCCATAACAAAGTACCACAAACTGGGTGGCTTAAACCACAGAGATGTCTTATAGTTCTTACAGCTCTGGAAACTAGAAACTCAAGAACTGTAGGGTTCTTTCCATATGATGACTTGAGAAAGATCTGTTTAATGCCCCTCAACTCATTTTTGGTAAGGTGTTGGCAATATTTGATATTCCTTAGCCCATAGATGCATCACCCTGATCTCTGCCTTTTTGTTCACATGGCAATCTCCCTGTGTGCCAGTTGGTCTGTATCCAACCTTCTTTATAAAAGTCCTAAAAAAGACTATTGTCCTTATAAAAGTCCTTATAAATGTCCAAAAGATCATATGGTACATCTAGTTCCATATGACCCAGCCATCCCATTACTGGGTATATACCCAAAGGATTGTAAATCATGCTGCTATAAAGACACATGCACACGTATGTTCATTGCGGCACTATTCACAATAGCAAAGACTTGGAATCAACCCAAATGTCCATCAGTGACAGACTAGATTAAGAAAATGTGGCACATATACACCATGGAATACTATGCAGCCATAAAAAAGGATGAGTTTGTGTCCTTTGTAGGGACATGGATGCAGCTGGAAACCATCATTCTTAGCAAACTATCACAAGAACAGAAAACCAAACACCGCATGTTCTCACTCATAGGTGGGAACTGAACAATGAGATCACTTGGACTCGGGAAGGGGGACATCACACACCGGGGCCTATTATGGGGAGGGGGGAGGGGGGAGGGATTGCATTGGGAGTTATACCTGATGTAAATGACGAGTAGTTGGGTGCTGACGAGTTGATGGGTGCAGCACAGCAACATGGCACAAGTATACATATGTAACAAACCTGCACATTATGCACATGTACCCTAGAACTTAAAGTATAATAATTAAAAATAAAAAAATAAAAATAAATTAAAAAAAGATTACTCCTTTCCAATAAAAAAAATAAAAATAAAAATAAATAAATGTCCAAAAGATCCTATGGATTATAGGTTTGTCTTATTCTAGTATTGACCTCATACTAACGAATTACATCTGCAATGACACTATTTTTAATTAAAGTTACACTCTGAGGTACTAGGGATTAGAACTTCAATATATGAATTTTGAGGGAAAACAATTCAACATCTAACAACAATTAGTTAACATGGCTTTATTTTCTTATTTAGTTATTATTTGGGAATGTTCACACTAAAATGCAAACACATCAGCTCGAAAAATCATTTCAAAGTAATCAATCAGCGAGTTTTACTGAGTGTCTAATTTTCTGCTAAATATTATTAGATATTGTTAGAGATAAAAAAGAGATATAAAAAAGAACCATTTTCTAAAACAGTCTATCTCCCCACCTAGTAGAAGTGACAAAACTAACCAACAGCAGCAACCTGTTTTACATAGAAAAACACGTTAAAACACATCTAATTACAGAACCAAACATCCTACATCTTTTCCACATAATCTGACAACACCCTATTTTTTGTTGTTACTTTTTCTACAGGTATATTTTGAATCAATGTTCCTTGGTCATATTCCTGAAAATGTTCAAATTCATAAGAAAGCAGGTCCTGTTTATGGATTCAGGGGCTGCATTCTAGACCTTCAAGTAAACAACAAAGAATTCTTTATCATCGATGAAGCACGACGTGGAAAGAATATCGAGAACTGCCATGTCCCTTGGTGTGCTCATCATCTGTGCCGCAACAATGGCACCTGCCTCAGGTCAGTACTAGACTCCTGATTCCCAACCTACACTGCATGACTCCAAATTCTTAAAACAATAAGAGCCAGCAGCATTGTCCTCTGAGAGAGGGAAAAGACAAGTCCAGGACTCTCAGGTTTTTCTATGCATCACCTAGACTATGCACACATGTGGTAAATTCTTGTTTTTCCAAAGAAATGTACATATTGTAGCTCAAGTGACAAGAGATTCTCAGACTCTGACAATAACTAGGTAACTAGACCTGGTTTTGGCAATTTCAAATGCATCCACATTTTTATCTAGGTGTTCCAGCTTTTTATAAATATGAATGAGAGGCTATTATTCATTGGTGATGATTTTGATATATTTATTAATTTTTATATTTGTTTTTTATTCATCTGCCAAAAAAGAATCTGCTTAGATTGCTAAGATTAGAGATGAAGACAAAATTATATCTGTTTTCTCTTTTTATTTGCAATCCTATATCCTTTTTGCTTCTTGAAGCAGATTTATCATGCTTATAAACTTAAGAAGATTTTAATTAAAATTAATTTTGCTCCACTTAAATGTCTTAACTGAATCAACCCTGAGGGAGTCTCATTTGAACAGTGTAAAACATATTCCCAATTTTCTTCTGTCATCTGAGAATTCTTTATTTTGGGGCTACAAATAATTACAGAATGGAAGCTGAAACAGATACAACTTACAATAATTCAGGTCAAGGAAAAATTGACCAAATCACACAGGAAATATTTTAATTAATTAACCTCAGTATCTTCAAGGGGCAAGTTATCAAGCAGTCAATAATGACTCCATAAAAGTAAATATCTCCATACATAGTGTAGAAAAGAGAGAAATTTTATCAATAAAACAGGATTAAAAAATGGTAGACAGAAACAAGCTCTGATAGTGATCACTAGAATAGAAAATTTTAAAAAAGAGGGAGAGAGAAAGAACCAAATCGCAAAGACAAGAAACAGAGGACTGGACAGGTATGATAAAATCAAGGTGATGTATTTACCAATCGCAGAATGACAGTAATAAATTTGGAAAAAAAAAACAAAAAAAAACAAAAAAGCATGGTTAGTGGAAGAGAGAGTTTCTTAGAGTGTCTAGAAATTAGGCTTCTGATTCACTGTGTAAGTATGCGACTTACACAGTGAATTTATACAGATTTATACATTGGTACAATAACAACAGCAACATAGACCTATTGAACATAAGTACCACAGATACAGATTTAAAGAACTAAAAGAGAGTAAATCTGGGGGCTGAGGATATTTCCTTGACTATCATCACTTTCCTCAAGGCTTTACTCAACAAGTATTTTGCTTTATAATGGACCCACTAATACCCAATTGTTTTTCAAAATCTAATAATGCAAAAATAATTTAGCAAGACAACCTTCAGAATCCTGCAAAAGGACTTGCAATTCTGTTGAATTAAGCAAAACAGAAACAAGAAAAATCTTCTCTACTGACGTTGCTAATGTCTGAAATATTTGTGTCATTCAACCTAAGTAAATATTTTCCATGAGGCTTTATTACTGATGAAATTACAGAAGTGACGAGAACTGTGTTTTCTCCCTCCCTATATGTGGTGAACACACTCTCCTATGGCCCTGCAGTCCCCCTCCTGTTGTTCATGCCTTTGTGTGATCTTCCCTCCTTGCCTGTGGATGAGACCTATGACTTGCTTTTAACCAACAGACTATCCGATAAACTAAGGTGATGAGATGTCACTTCCAGGATTAGACTACATAGAAGTGTAAGCTGTAAGTTACAAAGAGATTATCTCTTTTGCTGCCTTTGAGGAAGCAAACAGCAGTTTGGGGAAGGCCCACATGACAAGGCACTGAGGCAGCCTCCAGCCAATAAGAAGCAAGGAGTTGAGGGTGTCCCTTGGCTGACAACCAGCAAATATTGAATCTCTCATTCTTACAACTGTGAAGAATTGAATTTTACCACCAACCACATGAGCTTGACAATGGGCCCTTTCCCCAATCAAGACTTGAGATAAGACCCCCAACCTAGCCAATACCTTTACTACAATGTGAGATTCTTATGCAGAAGACCCAGTGAATCCATGCACAAACTTGGCTCTTGGAAACTGTGAGTTAACTGTTAGTATGTTCTTTTAAGCTGCTAAGTTGGTGTTAATATTGTTATTCAGGAATAGAAAACTAATACACTCTCATTTCCTGGAAAAGTGTCTAACATTACCAACTCAGAAAAATTGGTAAGGATAAGGTGTATTTTAGAACATTAACTTTCTGATATTTTGTAAGCCGAGTACATGTTAAATACAGTAAACCTCTTATCTGCATGAATTAAAGAACATCACATTAATTCCAATCTCAGTTATTTAATATGTATTTGAAAATAACAATAAAGATAATCATCCTAACAGGATATATATAAGCAGTCCTAGATTTATTTATACTTTATATATTGATTCTCTTAGACTTATTCCAACAAACACTGCCTGAGAGCCAACTCAGAGCCAAGGTATATGTAAATCAAAGACGTATATTCAAAAAACATAAAGAGTTTTTATTCTAGGGTGGAAGCTCTATCAGCTCTTCAGGACTTAAGGTAAATTTTCCCACAAAAAAAATTGTATCTGTCAGTCTTCATCATGTACATTATCTCGCCTTCCATACTCATTTCTAAATCTTTCAACCTCTCAACCACAACTCCAGAGAAATCTACTGGATTGTCAACTGATTTGGCATGCACTATTTAAAGACTTGCAGATCTGTATGTCCCTTTATATTGCTGGCCAAATGGAGATGTAGCAGTTGTGTATCATTAAGTATAACACTTATTCGCATCTTATGAACAACATGCTTTCTATCTTGATTGCCAGTGCTCAACTCCTGTAAACTACTACTTACACCATTGCATATAGGACATGCTGCTCCATAGCAACTATGACTTATATTCCCACAATCCCCTTGTGTACTCCAACACATGATACACTGGAGTTGGCCAGTTCCAGAATAACATTTTTTTTTTTTTTTACCTCTTGAAAAGATCCAAAAAGAGATGCCTATAGTATATCAGAAGTTTAATATAAGAGAACAGACAGCTATAGGACCACGGAGGAGATTACCAGAATAAGAATACTGTCTTCCCATCAATACCCAACCCTACAGCTAGCACTCCGGCAGTCTATGCAGTAATCCAAAAAGGAGAACCAGAAAATGTACTGAAGAGGAACGTAGACTCCCGATGAGACCATAAGCAGTTTCAGCTCATTAAGAAGAACACGTTTCAAAGAGGTAGGACACAGAGGGCTGTCACCATGACTAACTTTCTCCCTCAACAGATGCATACTCACACTTGGCATACACAGAGCAGTGTAGAATCTTCCAAGAAAGAAATTTAGAGAAACCCTGTGCTACTGAGTAGCCCATTCTGATTTTGACAAAATGGATCTGAACTGACTTCATGATTTTGGTAACTCACTTCCTGTCTATGTTGTTAGCCGAAGCCAAAGGTTCTTTTTCTTTCTGCTGCCACATCATAAAGTGGATTTCTCCAAAATCTTCTAAACTCTCTTCCAGTCCTTCTCACCCTTTGGCTTTGTTTTTTTCCCTCAGTCCATGCCATGTGACCTGATCTCACTCCTGAGCCCATCTAGGCAGAATTCTAAACTTCCCTTGTCTTTCCTCCTATTTTCTCAGAAGAGAAAATTGGATGCAAGACAGCTTTCAAAATAGCAGATCAATTTCAATAAGATGTGTTAATATTCAGCCTTTCTGGATTCAGGGAGGATGGACAAGATGGCCTGATGAAATTGTTTATAGGCTTATACGTTATATTACTTTACTTTCAAAGTAATAGACTGTTTATGTTCAGAATAAAAGAATGATTATTACAGAGACAGGAAGAAAACCCTTTTACCTCTCTGCTTGCTCCTCTCAAAATACACAGATACTGATGTTTTAATACTGTAGCATGTATGCATAAAGTTTTTACTTTGAAATACACATAACAATTCCTCATCACAATTTAATCATTCTGGACCAGGACTCTAATTGAAAGGTTGGGGAATGTTTCCTAATGGGGTATATGAGAACCTTAAGAAAGAGAGATTTTTCAACACACACACACACACACACACACACACACACACACATACGGGCATTCTAATCTGTATCTCCTGAAAACACATGCCTATTTTCCCCGATAAGTAAAGAATAATAGTGTTACAATATGAGATAACCCCTAAAGAAACCAGCTCTCTACGCAAGAGTGGGGTAGTGAATGAACAGAGTTTCAGAGCCATAGAGTTAGAACTTAGGGTTCACAAAATGAAATGCTGTTACAATGGATATTTGTAAGCAAAATCATCACTAATTTTTGTACCTTGGTTGATCTAATTTACTGCCGTAAAGTGCTGTTCCTACACTGTCTATGAATGTAATCTGCTTAGAAGAAGACAAATTTCATGTTGAAAAGTATTAAGGAAAGTAACACTTCAGCAGCTTTACTGAGCAAATGTCATTCTGCTTTGAGTACCATCACAAGTTTCTGGACAGTGTCCAATCTTTTTTCATTTTGTTATAAATCTGTACTAGAATTTTCAAACCCCTGTGGTTGCTCATTTCAGAGAAATCCAAATTGCATGTAGTGAAATTCAGTTTAGAAAGTGATACAGAAGGGTTATTCTGAGTATCTAAATCTCTATGGACTTAAAACAAGCTGTTTCCAAAAGGGCATAGGAAGGTTAGTAAATTAAATGATAATATTTAAATCACTTTCCCCTTTCTGAGCCATATGTTTTTAAATAAGTTAAACAGTAATTAAAAGGAGCATCAGGTTTGGGAATATACCCTATACAACCACGACACTAGAAACTTACATCACTGACATTACAGTAAATAATTATTGAGACATTAATTTTAAATTTATTCTTAATTTTACCAGAACCTAAGCACATATAAATGTATTTTATCATCATTGAAAGTCAATAATTTCCACATCCCAATGAATCTGCTTTCTATGCTTCTAACTGTTCTCATAGTTTTTATTCATCACTAACCAATGCTATCCTCCATGTTCCAAGGCAGAGGCTAGCAAACATGTTCTGTAATGGGCCAGAGAGCAAATAACAGAATTTGTATTGCAATAACTTAACTCTCCTATTGTAGCAGGAATGCAGCCACTGACAAAATGTAAACAAATGGATATGACTGTGTTGTGACAAAATGTAAACAAATGCATATGACTGCAGTCACTGACAAAATGTAAACAAATGGATATGACTGTGTTGTGTTCCAATAAAACTTTATTTACCAAAATAGGTGACTGGCAGGATTTAGCAAAAGGTCACCATTTGCATACCACTGCACTAGGGCAACAAATGGATAAATTAGTGTTATTCACTAATTGAGCTAGACTAAAGAAATCAAACCCAATTCAAATGAATAATGTTTTCATATTAAGTAAGCTTCAAACAGGGTACGTATTTGTTTAGCATTCGGAAATTATTATTCTCAGTATCCCATGTGAACAGAGGTGAGTTTCTTTCCTTTATTCTTTACTTTTAATCCATCTTTCCCTATTATCTTATTTTGTAGACTTTTTTTTAACATTAGTAGAAAGAAGGCAGTTTTTTTGTGATTACTGGGGTTTTTAGTTTCCAACTCATTTAGCGCTTCAAGATGAGGTAGGAGTCATAAATCGAATTTGAAATTGCAATAGTAAGAACTGATATCCGGTTAAAGACAGGATATCAGGTCTTAGCTTTTCCATTTGTTCTGTAATAAGTTGCAACCCCTCACAAAATTTTTGCTTGTCTTCATTGTCATTTCACAATGTCATGTAGCTAGGAATAACCTGCTGAGATCTTTTAGTTTTTACTCTCTATCTAGTCCAGATTACCCCTAATCTAGCTCAGCAGTCTACCCTATTCTTCTAAATACTATAGGAAAAAAGAGCCCTATTTCAGATCAATTTCTTACCACACATTTAGACTAATGACATTTTCAAATATTTAACCCTTCTTCTTAACTGCTACACTTCTGTCTGTAGTCTATATCTTTGAAATTGTACATAGGATTTAAGTGTCCCTTGTACTAGAAGATTACTTTATATTTAGTTAGATTATTCTCAACTGTAAAAGTTTACCAGTGAACCTCCAAACATCTCCCACTGTAGGCAGCCGTTGTTGCTAGAGAAACAGTGGGGGGAAATGCTAACCAGGTTTTGGGTAAGAATTTAGAAGCGTATATGATTTCATAGTTTTCGCTATCTTTCTCATCGTGTTAACTAATTGAGTATTTAAGGTGTTTTCTACATAATTCATTCACTAAAATCAGTCTCTACGGTATCAAAAGAATGTTTTCTTCTTTCATTGATGGTGTACATACTCTGTAGGTCTCCACTTTATTTTCCCTTACTGGAATATCATGCCGGTTCCAGAGCCTTCTATGTATGTTCACATATTAAATCATCTGGTTCAGACAGCACCAATTTAAAACTTCTATCTCATATCCAATTTAGTGGTCATCAGCCCCATGCCAGGTTGGACAAACCTCAAGTTCAAGAATTTAGAGTGGGGAAGGAATGTAATGCATTCTTGATTTCTTTCTATCCCTCTTCTGTTTCTAGTTTCTCCAGTTTTGGGTCTGGCTTGGGGCAGGAGGGATTTGACTGAAAAATATTGAAAGGTTTTCTTATGAACTGGTGCCATTATGGTCCTGTATTGATTTTCTGCTCCCTGACACACAAACTCAGTGCTGTATCTCTTGTCAGATACATGCAGGAGTCCTCATCAAGCCTTGCTCCAAGGGCCACTCTATGGTTGCCTGAGGGGAGAAATGTTCTCTGGTTTGTTTCTCTCCGCCTAGTCCTTCACAGCTCCTTGCCTGCTGACATCCCCTCACCCAGTAGCAGAGCTGGCTTACCTCAAAGCTAATGAAGCTTAAGAGGCCCTCAACCTTGCACATGTCTTTCTGAGACTGGGAGTTGCTAGGAATTGCAACAATTTCTCACAATTTCCTTTGGGAAGGGAAAGCAAGTTCAATCAGGAAACATCTCCATATAAAAGTTCTAGTATTTGATAGCACAAGAGTGTAAAAATATTAGTTATTGATAAATTATTCGTTATCAATAATTTATTGCATGTTTCAAAATAGCTAAAATATAAGATTTGGAATGTTCTCGACACAAATTATAAATGTTTGAAGTGATGGTTATTCCAAGTATGCTAATTTGATAATCACACATTGTATGCCTGTATCAAAATATCACATGTACCTCATAAATATGTAAAATTATTATTGTACATAATCTGTATTATATATAGATTACTGTATATGTACAGTAATATATAGTAATATTTAGCCCTTTACACAATTATGTATCCATTTTTAAAACTATAGTACAATAGGAGGCTAAATTGAGTAATAATAAAACTCTGGTCTCCTAAAAAAAAAAAAACTATAGTACAATTAAAAAGAGAGTTCAGAGAAAGAGACTTGAATCTCCAAATATTAATGTAATTTGCTGTTATTTTCTTATTCTAAATAAATAATAACTTTTATGTATAATTTTTCATTTGAATCTGTAAAAATTTTTTGGTTGTAAAAGATCATGAAATTATATGAGCTTCAGGCCCAACAAAATCTAAACTCCCCTCTACAATTCTCTAAGACAGGCCATTCCAGCAAGATAATTCAAGCCCAATGTCAAAGTTTAATTTTCAAAAAGTTATAAACATGATTTTTATACGATTGTATAAACCATATACCAAAGATTCATTTAGCTCCTATACAAAGCAACCAGCATGAAGGTAAAGTTGGTTCAAGAAGAATTCAAGAGGCTAAGCTTTTATAGGCACTGAAAGGATGCTAAAATAAAATTGTAAGGTTTAGAGACAAAACTAGTTAATATTCCACAGGGCAATAAAATGTAATTTTGTGATGTTTTCTACCAGTCTGTATTCATTTGTGTCTCCATCAAACCACAACCTACAAGTTAGCATGTAACTTCACAGAGTCCTGGTCTAATTAATAGTATTAATAATGCTAATGCACTTCATAACAATGTTTCAGTCAACGACAGACCAAATAGATGATGGTGGTCTCATAGGATTATAATGGAGCTGAAAAGTTTCTATTTTCTGGTGATGTTGTGGCTATTGTAGCATCATAGCACAGTTACTTTTGTTTTTATAAATTTAGTGTAGACTAAGTGCATGATATTGATAAAGTCTGTGGTAATATACAGTAGTATTTTAACCCTTTGCATTCATTCACCACTCACTCACTGATTCACCCAGGGCAACCTCCAGTCCTGTAAGCTCCTTTCATGATAAGTACCCTATATAGGCATACTATTTTTCTTTTCTTTTATACTGTATTTTTACACATCTTTTATATGTTTAGATACACAAATACCACTGTGTTACAATTGCCTACAGTATTCAGTACATGTTTTGGTACTACATGCTGTACAGAGCTGTATTACAGCTTAGGAGCAATAGCCCATACTGTATAGCCTAGGTGGATCGTAAGCTGTGCTATCTAGGACACTCTATGATGCTTGCACAATGATGAAATCACCTAATAAGGCATTTCTCAGAAGTGTTATTGAGTGACATATAACTGTAAATAGTGAGCCAAATAAAAGTTCACCATCTAGAGAATTACATAATCCTTAAGCAGGCCCATTAGACAATGCTCTGGTGTGATATTACAAGAATACGCAACTCTGCTTTTGTATTATTACTAAGTTTTGAATCTTTTCTGAACACCAGACACTTTTTGCATTACCAGAAGATAGGAGTTACAGCTGCTTCAGTGTAACCCTCTGCTGTCCTTAATGTTTAACAAGAAAAGGTCATGATAAGCAAAAAAGTACCTATGCAAATATACACATGCTATTAGAAAAGAAGAAAAGGAGAAACAGGCATGTTTTGGCTCACTGTTACTTAGACAAAAAGCAATGCATCGCAACAAAAAATGTTGGTAATTGTTTTCTGGTTTTTTCTTTTTTCTAGAACATCCATGTTTAGAAATTATTTTGATCTAAATCTGTCTGATTAAAATAGGATATGTGTCCTTAATACCATCAATCTGTCCCTTCTTTTATACTATGAGTGCTGTAGAGCCTCTTTTGTGTTAAGCAGTGTAATGATCATGCGATTCATAAACATAAATAAGACATGGAAACCTTTTCCACATATTTCTTTGTTTATGATAATCTCAAGTTTGTAAAACATTAAGGCATGCAGAACAAATTGTGTTTTTCCATTTATACACATAAAGTGCAAGCTTAGGTTAAAACAGCCTAGGTTTCACAATTTCTATTGTTTATCTTTTTTTGTCTCATTTCTTTCCCCCATTCTACAAGTGCCAGGTCTTGTGAAAATGGATTGATGTGAGGTCATTTATTCTTGCTTGGAGAGTGTGACTGAAGCTGCAGGGTTTTTAGTTGCTTATAAAAGTGGATCACATATTTGGAAAGCATAACTCTTACCAATGTAAGTGTCACCAGCTCTTGGTAAAGTACAAATGCAGTTTAAATTGATTTTCTAACCACTTTTATTACTGCCATCCTTGAGTGTAGCAACAAGGGCTGGGCATTTGTTTTCACAGGGCAGAAAGCATTTATTAATAGATCCTCGGCAAATCAGAGTTGTATTAAAGTCATGATTACAATTGTATTTTAATAAGAACAAAGATTAAATATGAAGAAATTGTGTTTCTTATAACAAATTTGAAAAGCCTCAAAGAGTTAAAATTTCAAGGTTTGACCAATGGAAAAGACCACTATCAAATTGCACACATATTTTTATATCATATTTATGCAGCAAGGTCAAATAAGTAGCGGGAAAAAAAATCTCATCTTCAATTTTCTCTACCCTTAGGTAATAATACATGGAGAACTCATTTACCCTGATTGATCTTCCTGGTCATAAGAGACTTCTCTGGCTTAAATCCCATTTGAAAACCCTTTTCTCTCCTTTCTTAACGGAATGCTAATAGTATCTCTCCCTCACTCTTTTCTTCAAAGAACAAGCACGCTAAATGTGACTTGCTAATATGGTTTTTTTTTTTACTGTTTTGCTTTCCTTCAAAAACTATTTATTAATGAGTTTTTTTTAAGTAGGAAAAGATGTGTTAAAATCTGTTTATTTTGTAAGTAGAAGCATTTATTTTTGTTTTACCACTTACAGATTGAATTCATGCACCCCAAAAAAATGCATAAAGATGGCAAATTGTGTTAACCACTGTGATTTTTACATATAATTAAACATGCCACTGTTAAAATTGTGTGACAAGCTTGACAAACAAAATGAAAACAGAGCAAAGTCGAAGGTGGAACAAAATATGAGATATTCAGAATCCGTTGGCTTTCGGTTTACAAAACGCTTAAAAACAAGTTTAAGTGATTAATTTAGAAAGAAAACAAACCAATCCTATTGGTTGAGTAGTAAACAAACTTCACAAGCCTTACATGTTTTTCCTGGCCCATTTGCTGGTAGATATTGTAGCTTAAGAAAACTGCTTAACCTTTTATTATAGAAAACTAAAGTAAAAATTGTTCCCACCTGCCTACCTAAACCTCCAGTGGTTTGAAGCCAAAAGTTAAAACTTGGTAAAGACTTGAGAGTATATACACTACATGGGAAAACACTGGAAAATAAATCTGGGTATTGTTTACTGACAGTAAAATGCAGTCATGGCTTTAAGCAAGTACTGACTAGATATGACCACCACTAACTGACATTGATCTAATAATTAGCAAGTGTTGTCTGTGCCAAGATATGCATAGTCGCATTGTTCTCATACGAATTTATCTTAAAATGATGTTACTACTTAAAATATCTTTATAACATAGTTTTACATTTTTATTTCAAAAATGATAAAATGGAGTATAAATGAATTAAGAGATTGGTTCAAATTGACACTAATAATAAAGATAGGATAAATTCTAATTTTTTAGACTTTAATTCAATGCTCTCTATCTTAGGATCTGAAATATAAATCAAGCATTTATTTCATCACAAATAATAAAGTTTAGTTCTCTTCTTGTAAATTTGTTTAAATTCCTTGTAGATTCTGGGCACAAAGAAGACATTTATGCGGCCAACAAACATGTGAAAAAATGCTCATCATCACTGGTCATCAGAGAAATGCAAATCAAAACCACAATGAGATACCATCTCAAGCCACTTAAAGTGTCGATCATTAAAAAGTCAGGAAACAACAGATACTGGAGAGGATGTGGAGAAACAGGAATGCTTTTACACTGTTGATGGGAGTGTAAATTACTTCAACCATTGTGGAAAACAGTGTAGTGATTCCTCAAGGATCTAGAACTAGAAATACCATTTGACCCAGCAATCCCATTTCTGGGTATATACTCAAAGGATTATAAATAGTAGCATGATTATAAATCTTGCTACTACATAGACACATGCACACATATATTTATTGCAGCACTATTCACAATAGGAAAGACTTGGAACCAACCCAAATGCCCAACAATGATAGACTGGATAAAGAAAATGTGGCACATATACACCATGGAATACTATGCACCCATAAAAAAGGATGAGTTCGTGTCCTTTTCAGGGACATGGATGAAGCTGGAAATCATCAGTCTCTAAACTAACACGGAACAGAAAACCAAAGACCACATGTTCTCACTCATAAGTAGAAGTTGAACAATGAGAACACATGAACACAGGGAGAGGAACAGCACACACTGGGGCCTGTTGGGATGGTGGGCTAGAGGAGGGATAACATTAAGAGAAATACCAAATGTAGATGGCAGGGTGATGGATCCAGCAAACCACCATGGCGCGTGAATACCTATGTAACAAACCTGCATGTTCTGCACATGTATCCCAGAACTTAAAGTATAATAATAATTTAAAAAAAAGGTTAGTTCTCTAAACTAAATGATTTAGTAACTATTTTTAGCAGTGGGAATTACACATAAGGACTAGGCTACATATAAAAATTATAGCTTCATCATTTTAGATTACTCTAACAGGCAAGAGGTCTATGTTTTGCCCTTCCTCGTAAGTATGCCAGTAACCATTTCTGAACCTCACTTTCATCATTTGTGTAGAGAGGGAATTAAACTAGACTGGGATTTTCAAAGCTATTTTTCAAGTATGGTAATCAGTATTCCTTGGGGAGAAAAAGGTAGGTAGGGAGAAATTTCTCTAAGACAAATTCATAAAATGTCACATATTTCTTTCTCTCTCTTGGCATTTCAAAAGAAATCCTGTAAAAAAGAACCCATTCAACTCTGCTTAGAAGTAACTAAACTAATTTCACCGAGAAAAATAAAGTATTTTTCCAGGAATATCTATTAACATTACATAAAATATTCTCTTTCTCAGAAATAGAGTGGAGAAATGTTGTAACAAATGATATAAACAAGGCCCAACAAGTGAAATTTGTTTCTACTTTTAGAAGATTTCTATAGTGGAAGACTGTACAGCAACAATTGGGAAAGTCTTTGAGTTTAGTATGTTTCGATACCAAGAACCCTTTCTTCATATCTCACCTAACTTGCCATGTGCTTTAAGATATGTGGTTTTGTCTTTTCAGTCTGAGATTAATAGAACTTTTGACAAATACATTTGAAATGCAACAAAATTGGCAGAAAATCATGCCTAAAATACTTGAGTTCAGTCTTGAGGTAGGACATCATCTGGCTGTTAGACCTATGTGGTGGGATTGTGCCTGAATATCCACCCAACTAATTTCTTTCCCCTTTTATCTGTCACAAATTCTCTGGGCTTTTTTATTTCCTTCTCCAGTCTACCCATCTACTTAGAAACACAATTAAAGCCTCAAAAATGTTCTAGACCTAAATGTGAGCCACAAATATTTATATGCATGATTGCAGAATGAGATTTTCTTCTCCCACAGAGAAAACTGAAGATCACCAAGACCTGTCTAATCCTAAATATTTAAGAATCTTAGACTACTTCTAGAGCTATTTTCTATAATCTAGAGGTATATAATCTAATTGAAGTTTTAAGAGAATGCATGCTGAATTAAATATATTGAGGATTATTTTCCTGTTTTATACTTGGATGTATTAAACATCTATTACCATGCATATAGAGGGCTACTGAGAAAATCTTTTAACATGTTAGTCAGATTAAGTAAAAACCCAGATAATGCTAGGATGGAGCAAACCACACTGACAGGTAAATCCTCCTTAAGTTGAAATAGACAGAAGAGATTACTTAGATACTCTCACAGTGCAGCTCTCCATTGCTGGGCTTGACTATCTATTGCCTGTTCTACTTTACAACTTTGTAGGGTTGGAGGTTAACTTGTAGATTTTTGTCCAGTAGAAATGAGAATAACTTGTTTCTAACAAAAAGTACCCTAAATGGTACAATTTATGATCCTCTTGGACACTAATCATTTTTATATCCAACCCAGCAATCTTAATATTGCTTCTCAAATGTTCTTTAAATTACTGTTGGCATCTTACTATTTTCCTGATTATTGAGTTAAATAAAATTTTGACATGCATTCATATTGTGTTTGCATGAGTCATGATTTTACCATTATGAAATTATACTTTATCAAAATTGTCTTCCAGTTTCCTTCCTCTCATCATTTTTAAATAAAAGCAAGTGGATTAAAATGAAGACAAAGTGCACATTGAAGTAAGAAAACAGTCACAGAGGAGA
Source organism: Theropithecus gelada (assembly GCF_003255815.1). Taxonomy (NCBI): domain Eukaryota; kingdom Metazoa; phylum Chordata; class Mammalia; order Primates; family Cercopithecidae; genus Theropithecus; species Theropithecus gelada. The sequence goes on along the minus strand of NC_037671.1, from coordinate 62,939,667 downwards.
AGGAGAAAGACAATGTCAACCCTCTTGCTTCAGGATTGGGGAGAGGATACCACTTCTGTCAGCAAGATGTGCTCCATCATCCCACAGATTTTTTCTTTTTTTTTTTTTTTTTTTTTTTTTTGAGACGGAGTCTCACTCTGTCCCCCAGACTGGAGTGCAGCGGTGTGATCTTGGTTAACAGCAAGCTCCACCTCCCGTGTTCACACCATTCACCTGCCTCAGCCTCCCGAGTACCTGGGACTACAGGTGCCCGCCATCCAGTTAATTTTTTGTATTTTCAGTAGAGACAGGGTTTCACCGTGTTAGTCAGAATGGTCTCAATCTCCTGATCTTGTGATCTGCCCCCCTCGGACTCCCAAAGTGCTGGGATTACAGGCGTGAGCTACCACACCCAGCCCATCCCACAGATCTTCTATCTTGGGAACCATGGCCAGTTTCATGGACATGGGGCCAGTGCAGCAGCACAGGACACCTTGCTCACAAGGGCCTTCACTAGGAGTGTAATGCTGTGAAGTGGTCATCTGAAAATTCTTAACATAATATAGTCAATGTTAGCTTTTGTAAGTGAAGTAAGTTGGAACAATGGAGCATGTGTCAGGGACCTGGAGGAACAGATTACGTTTAGTCTCACTCTTACCACCTCACCATGTCTCCAGGAAAAGTTCTCAGCTACCTACTTTTCCTCACCAACCCAATAAGCACTGCCATCTCCTCTCGTAGCAACGGTCTGGGTGTGGACACGGGGAGAGTCAGGGTTGGGTACATACACTGCATGTACTCAACTCAGGGCAGGATCTCAGGTGCTGTGAAGTTCTGCTCTCACCCCATGAGTGTCCTCATGACTGAGGAAATGAGTGGCATTAAACAGCAAATAAAAAATGTGGTAACAGCTTGCGAGAGAGAGAGACTACAACAGAAAGTCAAAAGCTGTTCTACTGCTTTTTGAATTAGGGACTCCTCATTGTCATCATGAACTGGTCCCCAAAGATTATGTGGCTAGTCCTGTGGGGGATGAAGAACAGGGATTCTCAATGTTGCACTGATTGATGTGTCCAGTCCCCACAGACACGGACTGGCCACTGCAAATATATCAAGTTAATTTACCATTGATCTTCAAATCTTTGTTTAGCTTCTAATTTGTTTATTTTTATCCTAATGATATGTACTCAGAGAACAAAGTAAGTCCTAATAGTACTGCTTGAGGTTATTTAAGGATTCTATAATAATTACAGGGACTATACAGAATACTTACTCCCTATTAGTTAGTTTTAAACTAGTCTACAGAAATCCATTAGGCTATTCTCTCTGCTTAGGATTTAAACACTGGAAATAAACAAAAATTCCTCATGCTCTTATTTAAATGCAAACTTATAAAAGCCAGGTTAGGAATACTTTAAATCTGGTTTCTAAGATTTTTACTGATGTTAACGTCTGTATTGATTGTGTATTATGAAACTGTCCTTAAACAAAGAAACATCCATACTCAGGTCAGTTTTACAAGCACATCAAAAGAGAGCCTACTATGCTAGTCATTTTGCAAGGCATAAAAATAATGCAAATAATAAATCACAAACCTTATACTTAAGAAGCTTAAGGGTAATGAAGATACCACAATATGACATATAAGTGATAAAACATATTGATGCTGTGTTGAAAAATATATCACTGGAAAACACTCAGAATAAGAACAATAAAAACAGTGTATAAGTGGAATATATTATTGTGCATCATCACAACAAGCTCAATTTTGATGTATTATGCTGCTAGGTAAAAATTACATATTACTTCTGTGTAAACAAAAGTACACTTTGTGTAATATAGGTCTACTTTTCACATATTCCTACCAAGTTCTTCTCCTTTTGGATTTGCATTACTGACTAAAACATCTAAAACTGCCTAGTCAGGAAAAATTCCAATGAAATTTCTGAGCTGCCTAGCATGGCTGACTGGAGACTTAATAGTGGTGAACATCATCCTTTTTGAGCTCATCTGGGGGAGCTTTTTACTGAAAGGAAGAGTGAAGTTTATGAAGGGTCATCTGGCAGGAGAGTCTTTTATTAGAGTTTTGAGACACCTCTGAAATATTCTGCCTTCACCTTTCGAGCCTTGTAGAACAGAGAACTGCAGATCTCATAGCTAATATTCAAACTGAAATTGGACCACATAGATATGAGAAATCAACTTGACATCAAAGGTTATCCGTCTTCCCACACTGCTTTTCTGACTCAAATCTCAATTTCACAGGTACTTTTATTTTTGAGTTCACTTTTTGGAGTAAGAAGAAAAAAAAAAAAGTTTCCACGCATACCCCTGCATTTTTCCCCAATTAGATGCATCTTGCAAATCCAGCTGTGATTCTTTTGTTGTCTCTCAGATGCAGACATATAAGCCCATAACCAAGACTACAAAAATAAAGAATTGTATTTGCCCTGGAAAATATTATGATGTAAGCTACCACATCTTTATTTTCATCTGAAGCTCTCTTCTAATATTTGCACTAATATTTTCTCTGATATCTGAGTCTTTTTCAGAGAATATTCCTAGAAAAAGCAGATAAATATCAAACCAAAATAGCCCCAAAGAGCACATATAAATATAGAAGACAAATATAAAAAGCATGCTACAAAGGTGTTTCTTTATTGTAATTAGTGAAAGCAGAAAAAAATCATAATGTGACAGAAATTCTAATGGTACTTGTGATAGTACAATCTCACATAACCTAAAACTAAGCTGCAAAAGCCAACCTTATCAAACACTGTCGAGTGAATTTTTTTTTTTGAGACAGAGTCTCACTCTGTCCCCCAGGCAAGAGTGCAGTGGTGCGATCTCGGCTCACTGCAAGCTCCGCCTCCCGGGTTCACGCCATTCTCCTGCCTCAGCCTCCTGAGTAGCTGGGACTACAGGCGCCTGCCACCACGCCCGGCTTTTTTTTTTTTTTTTTTTGTATTTTTAGTAGAGACGAGGTTTCACCGTGGTCTCGATCTCCTGACCTTGTGATCCGCCTGCCTTGGCCTCCCAAAGTGCTGGGATTACAGGCGTGAGCCACCGCGCCCGGCCTGAGTGATTTTTTTTTAACTTACTCTGCTGCTTAAAAGCTATGTGATTTGAGGCACATCGCTTCACCTCTCAAAACTTGTTTCTTTGTGAGGGAGGAGATACCAATATCAGCTAGGATTACTCCCCAGGGCTGCAAGAGGTTGACATAAAACTGCATGTACGGAAATGTTTTCAACTGCAAAACATCATACAAATGCAAGGACATTTTATTATATCTGTACAGAATGTTGAAAAAGAGAGAATGTGAAGGTTGATTTGAACAAGCAGCCTCTGTTTTGCTTATGGGGATTAATTATGGATTTCCATGTTTCCAAAGTATTCACAAATTTGTTTAAATAGTGAGATTCAGAACCAAATGAAACGTGGTGAATTGATCAAAAGTCCAAAAATGTTTCCAAACTTATCGTCACTTGTGTCAGGATCACATCCATGCTTTTGATGAGAATATTCAGACGGAAGTAAATTCCTCTTACCGTTGGGTAGCATTGCCAGTGTCATTAAGTACTGTCTCTCTCTCCTCCAGAAACATCATAATATGTGGCTATACCACAGTTTTTAAAATACATTCTATTGTCCATTAATGCCACACAGGCTACTTCTACACAGTAGTCCACCTTTATCCACAGTTTCACTTTTGGGGTTTCAGTTACTGGCAGTCAACTGTAGTCCAAACATATTAAATAAAAAATTCCAGAAGTAAACAATAAGTTTTAAACTGGGGACACTCCTGGATAACATGATGAAGTTTCTGTTGTTCTGCTCCGTGGGACATGAATTATCCCTTTGTCTAGCATGTTTATGCTGTATATGCAACCCACCTGCTAGTCAGTAGATATCTTGGTTATCAGACCAACTGTCACAATATCAAAGAACTCGTGTTCAAGTGATCCTTATTTTACCTAATCATGGCCCCATACACAAGAATAGTGATTCTGGCATATTGTTGTAATTGTTCTATTGTATTACTAGTTATTGTTGTTAATCTCCTACTTGCCTAATTTATTAAACTTTATCGTAAGTGTGTACCAAAAGGGAAAATATATATATGTGTGTGTGTGTGTGTGTGTGTATATATATACATATATATATGTAAAGGCCCTAGTACTGTCTACAGTCTCAAGCATCCACTGGGGGTCCTGGATTGTATCCCCCTACAGATAAGGGGAAACCACTGTATTCTTGCCAGATAAACCCCTTGCAGGGGGAAGGTAATAATAAAAAAATAGCTAACATCATTGATTGCTTACATGTATTAATTACTCTATATGTATTATCTCAGTTAATCCTTGTGACAATGCTATGCAGTTCAAGCTATGGTTATCTCCATTGTATAAATGGCAAAGCTAAGGTACAGAGAGGTTAAACAATCCATCCAAGGTCACAGCAATAGCAAAAGGGGCAGGGGTTAAGCTTCAGGCAGTCAGCTTAGCCTCTGCTGTATACTCTCACCCTTTATTGCTTCCTATGGCATGTTCTACTGAAATGGCTCTTATGCTGTTGCTATTGCTTTGAACAGCTATCAGGTTTTTAAATTTTTTCCATAAGTTATTAGGGTACAGGTGGTGTTTGGTTACATGAGTAAGTTCTTTAGCCATGATTCATGAGATATTGGTGCACTCATCACCTGAGCAGTATACACTGCACCATATTTGTAGTCTGTTATCCCTCGCCCCCTCCCACTCTTCCCAAGTCCCCAAAGTCCTTTGTATCATTCTTATGCCTTTGCATCCTCATAGCTTAATTCCTATGTATCGGTGAGAATGTACAACGTTTGGTTTTCTATTCCTGAGTTACTTCTCCAATCTCATCCAGGTCGCTACAAATGCTGTTAATTCATTTATTTTTATGGCTGAGTAGTATTCCATTGTGTGCGTGTGTGTGTGTAGCATACATACTACAGTTTCTTTGTGCACTCATTGATTGATGGGCATCTACCAGTTTTTAAGTGCTTTGCAATGCTTCATGAAGTATAACTTCTTTAATTATCTCATTAGTACACATTTTAAAAATAGACATTGCAACCCCTATGTTATAAAATAATGAAACTGAAGTTAAACAGAGTGCTCACATTCACAGAATAGGTGGCATAAGTAGCTGAGATTTTAGCCCAAATCTGTTTGAATTCTGCAGTTCATATTCTTTCAACAATTGTATGGTAAAATGCCCATGATTCTTTTCACTGATACTCGTGATACTTACTATTACAGGCTCTGTTTTCTGGGTCTTACTTACTCGTACTTTCTAACTACTGGTTATAATGAGCTGTTCCCTCAGATCTTACAAATACCAAGGAAGGTCCAAAAGCCAAACCATGGTGCTGTTTATGTTTTTATTAAAATCAGGCAAATCAACCCAGTTGACACAGCCACCACTTTTTGGTTCCACAGAAAATGATTTATGCAAGTTAGAATTGAAATAGAAAAAGCTCTTTACTCGTGAATAAGTTTTTATACATTGTCATGCAGAACTGTTACGTTACCAGATGACTCTTACAAGAGAAAGGAGGACAATTTGATACCTGGGTGCTTGTCAAAGGGTTATATTTTCCCTGCTCATCAAAAATGAAATGCACTTTGCACTTGTGAAATCCTCTGTTAAAATTGAAAACAAACCACTAAAAATAAAAATTACAACGGTGCATACATGTTACTATTAGGTTGAGAAAGCAGGGGCAGAAAATCTTAGGTTGGTATACATTAACATCATACGACCTTTTCTTCTGCCAGCTGCACAAAGATTAGAAAAAACAGAATACCTGCTTTCATGGCTCTTGTGAAGGAACAAAGCTTATTGATAGTATCTTCCAAAGTAAGAATTATCGATCTTACGCAGAGTTAAGAATTCTACCCTATGAAGAGTAAATACATAAATAGAAAGGCCCCTTTGAGCCAAAAGCATTCTGTAAGCACGAGAAAGGTAGAAATGTTAAGCATATATCCCAAGGTTATTTTTTTAAATCGCCAACTTAATCTCTGTAGCCTGTGTTAAATTTTTTTAGAGAAATCAAAGAACGATATAAGTATAAACTGGTTTACTGCAATAGGAAGAGTCCATAAAGCTAAACTAAGCAAACATGCCAAGTATTCACCATGGTGAAGATTGTTTTTATTTTAGAAACCTGGCAGTATCTGTTGGCATAATATGACAGTAACTGCCTCCTCTTACTGGCTATGTTTTTCTTTTTCTATGGCTCTGTCTGCTGTAGCCTGAAATTGTCACGTTACTTTTCTAAGTGTTAAATCATAAGCAATAAAGGAACTGATTGTTGTTTTAATTGTACTAACAAGAGGAGAAGTATGAGGGGAGAAATTCATGTTTCGCTCTATTTGCCTTACATTTTTGGATCCAGTGTTCTGATTTATACTGTGACTTATGCTGCTTCAAGACTCAGAGCTAAATTATAAAGTCAGTTTTCAGCTTCAGCAAACCCTCTCTGGGTCCTGCTGTGTTTCCCTTAATGGCAAGGACTAGCGGATTCCATCTGTAAGCAAGCATGTTTTGCATGTGAACTACCACAAGGCAAAAGACAAGGCAGAAAAGAATTGCAAATCAACAATTCCTTTTCCTGTTGTGTTTGGGGTTGTTTTTTGTTTCTTTTAAACACAGGCGGGAAATCAGCAAGTGATTTTGGAAGAAATCTTTTTTATTGTGGAATTGGAAGAATAATTATTTGATGTTTTGTATGCATATACTTGAAAGCAAAATGCCATCGCTTAATATAAATATAACAGTGGGCTTTAAAATCTGAGCTAATCTTGCTTAGATACGCAGCACAAGAAACAGTGGATTTCTTCAGCTGCTGACTTACACAGTACTCTTCCTTGTTGTTCTAGGATTGTTTAGTCTGATGTGAACATAAGTTCACCCCAGCTAGTGGAGAGTCTACTGAGAATACATAAGTATTTCAATTTTACTTCAAATTAAAATGGGGGAAGGAATCAAACTTCCAGTGGGGGAAAAAAAAAAAAAACTGTTATTGCTCTTTATACTGGCCCAAAGGTAGAACACTATTCTTTTTATATTCTGTTTCTCTTAAACCAGATTTAATCTTCCTTCCACTGGGCAGAGTAACCAAAACATTAATAACTTACTGCCACCTACAGATGGAAGATAAGTCTTTGAAAATGCCTGCTACTAGCAAGAAAAATGAACCTGGAGTTCACACTAAAGACCCACAGGTCAAAGAATATAGAGATCTTATAGGTGTTCAGCGTGAGAAATGAATACTTCCCTACCATCAGTAATTAGACTGTGCTTGTAGTTTGAAATTTAAATGAAATTAAAACTGCTGAAAAAATATTCTCCAATGCTATATTCCAGTCATTTTCTTCTCATAAAATTTCTTCCTAATGGCAGTGAGTTGTCAGTTACTACAGTCTAAGTTTTAAGGAGAGGGGGAAAAAAAAGAAAACCCATAGTCTGTGACAAGCTTGGTGCCAGTCAACATTTGCAATAAGCTGTCCCCTCGCCCAGACCCAGGAATGCCACCTCTTGGTCCCTTGAGCAAGCCGTGCCAGGAGCAGAAAGCAATGCCATCTTTGTGTTATTATTTCTTGAAACCACATACCAGCAGCTTTTCTTGGCACATGTCTGAAGCGTCTCAGATCTACTTACATTTCTCAGTGTGCAATTAAATGAATATTTCTTTTCTCCCTGTATACAGTATTTGTGCACTTTTTTTAGTCCATATTTTTATTTTCTTTTATAAAGAGTTCATATGACTTTGTTACATGATTGGGTTTTATTGCTTTTTCAAATTAGCATTTCTTACATTTTTCTAAATCTATAATGTAAATTTGGGAAAAAAATAACAGAATATACAGGAAGATTCTCGAAGAAACATTGAAGATTGATTATGGTCTGAGTGTTGGTGTCCCATCAAAATGTATATGTTGGAATGTAATACCCAATGTGATAATACTTAGAAGTAGGACCTTTAGGGGGTGATTAGGTTATAAGGGCTCCACCCTCATGGATGCGATTAGTGCCCTTCACTTATAAAAGAGACTTGAGGGGTCTGTTTGTCCCTTCTGTCACATGCCTCCCTGTGAAGAAACCAACAAACAGGCTTTGTGTGAGCAATAAAACTTTTTAATCATCTGGGTGCAGGCAGGCTGAGTCCGAAAAGAGAGCAAAGGGAGATAGGGGTGGGCTGTTTTATAGGATTCAGGTGGGTAGTGGAAAATTACAGTCAAAGGGGGTTTTCTCTTGTGGGCAGGGGCAGGGGGTCACACGGTGCTCAGTGTGGGAGCTTCTGAGCCAGGAGAAGGAATTTCACAAGGTTAATCCCTCAGTCAAGGTGGGGCAAGAACAAATCACAATGGTGGAATGTCATCAGTTAAGGCAGGAACTCGCCATTTTCACTTCTTTTGTGATTCTTCACTTGCTTCAGGCCATCTAGATGTATACATGCAGGTCACAGGGGATATGATGGCTTAGCTTGGGCTTAGAAGCCTGACACCTTCCACCATCTTTGAAGCAAGCCCTAACCAGATAATCTGCTGGCACCTTGATCTTGGACTTTGCAGCTTCTAGAACTGTGACCAATAAATTTATTTTGTTTATAAATTACCCAATCTATGCTATTTCGCTATAGCAGCAGGAGCAGACTAAGAGATAATCTAAGATGCAGTAAAAGGTAATGACTAAGAATAGATTCACATACAGGTAGGTAGGTGGTTGAATTTGGACCAGGTTATTTACAGACATACCTTAGAAACGTTGTGGATTTGGTTTCAGACCACTGCAATAAATCCAGCATCACAATAAGGTGAGCAGATGAAATTTTTGGTTTCTTAGTGCAGTAAAATTATGTTTACACTCAACTATAGTATATTAAGTGTGCAAGAACATTATGTCTAAAACAAAATGCACAGACACTTCTCAAAAGAAGACATTTATGCAGCCAACAGACACATGAAAAAATGCTTATCATCACTGGCCATCAGAGAAATGCAAATTAAAACCAAAATAAAATACCATCTCACACCAGTTAGAATGGCAATCATTAAAAAGTCAGGAAACAACAGGTGCTGGAGAGGATGTGGAGAAATAGGAACACTTTTACACTGTTTGTGGGACTGTAAACTAGTTCAACCATTGTGGAAGACAGTGTGGAGATTCCTCAAGGATCAAGAACTAGAAATACCATTTGACCCAGCCATCCCATCACTGGGTATATACCCAAAGGATTATAAATCATGCTGCCATAAAGACATATGCACACATATGTTTATTGTGGCACTATTCACAATAGCAAAGACTTGGAACCAACCCAAATGTCCATCGATGATAGACTGGATTAAGAAAATGTGGCACATATACACCATGGAATACTATGCAGCCATAAAAAAGAATGAGTTCATGTCCTTTGTAGGGACATGGATGAAGCTGGAAACCACCATTCTCAGCAAACTGTTGCAAGGACAGAAAACCAAACATCGCATGTTCTCACTCATAGGTGGGAATTGAACAATGAGAACACTTGGACACAGGAAGGAGAACATCACACACCAGGGCATGTCATGGGGTGGGAGGGGGGAGGGAGAGCATTAGGAGATATACCTAATGTAAATGACGAGTTAGTGGGTGCAGCACACCAACATGGCACATGTATACATATGTAACACACCTGCACGTTGTGCACATGTGCCCTAGAACTTAAAGTAGAATTAAAAAAAAAAAATGACACACATCAAAAAAAAAATGCACATACCTTAATTTAAAAATACTTTATTACTAAAAAATGCTAATGATCATTTAAGCCTTCAGCAAGTCCTCATCTTTTGCTGGTAGAGAGTCCGTCCTTGATATTGATCACTGCTGACCAATGAGAGTGGTGCTCACTGAAGGTTAGAATGGCTGTGGCACTAAGATAATAATAAAGTTTGTCACATTGATTGACTCTTCTTGTCATGAAAGATTTCTCTGTAGTATCCAAGGCTGTTTAATAGCATTTAACCCATAGCAGAACTTGTTTCAAATCCTGCCACTGCTTTATCAACCAAGTTTGTATATACTCTAAATCCTTTGTCATCATTTCAATGATATTCACAGCATCTTCACTAGTAGATTCCATTTCAGGAAACCAATTTCTTTGCTCATTTATAAGAAGCAACTCCTCAAATTCAACTTTAATAATGAGATAATAGCAATTCAGTCATTTCTTCAGGCTTCACTTCTAATTCTAGTTCTCTTGCTTTTTCTGCCACATCTGCAATTATGTTTTCAACTGAAGTCCCGAACCCTCCAAGTCATCCACAAGGACTGTAATCAACTTCTTCCAAACTCCTCTTAATGTTGATATTTTGACCTTTTCCCATGAATCATGGATGTTCTTAATGGCATCAAGAATGGTGAATCTTTTCCAGTTTTTAATTAACTTTTCCTAGATCCATCAAAGGAATCACTATCTATGGCCTTACAAAATGTATTTCTTTTTTTTTTTTTTTTTAATTTTACTTTAGGTTCCAGGATACATGTGGAGAACATGCAGGTTTGTTACACAGGTATACATGTGCCATGGTGGTTTGCTGCACCTATCAACTCATCATCTAGGTTTTAAGCCCCACATGCATTAACTATTTGTCCTAATGCTTTCCCTTCCCTTACCCCCACCACCCCCCGACAGGCCCTGGTATGTGTTGTTCCTCTGTGTCCATGTGTTCTCATTGTTCAACTCCCAGTTATGAGTGAGAACATGCGGTGTTGGTTTTCTGTTCCTGTGTTACTTTGCTGAAGATGATGGTTTCCAGCTTCATGCATGTCCCTGCAAAGGACATGATCACATTCCTTCTAATGGCTGCATAGTATTCCATGGTGTATATGTACCACATTTCCTTTATCCAATATATTATTGATGGACATTTGCATTGGTTCCATGTCTTTGCTATTGTAAATAGTGCTGTAATAAACATACATGTGGATGTGTCCTTATAGTAGAATATTTTATATTCCTTTGGGTATATACCCAGTAATGGGATTGCTGGGTCAAATGGTAATTCCGGTTCTAAATCCTTGAATAATTGCCACACTGTCTTCCCCGATGGTTGAACTAATTTACATTCCCACCAGCAGTGTAAAAGCATTCCTATTTTTCCACAGCCTCACCAGTATCTATTGTTTCTTGGCTTTTTAATAATCACCATTCTGACTGGCATGAGATGGTATCTCATTATGGTTTTGATTTGCATTTCCCTAATGATCAGTTGATCAGTTAATGAAAAGTGATATTGAACTTTTTTTCATATGTTTGTTGGTTGCATAGATGTCTTCTTTTGAGAATTGTCTGTTCATATCCTTTGCCCACTTTTTGATGGGGTTGTTTTATTCTTGTAAATTTGTTTAAGTTCCTTGTAGATCCTGGATATTAGACATTTGTCAGATAATCAGATTGCAAAAATTTTCTCCCATTCTGTATGATGCCTGTTCACTATGATGATTGTTTCTACAAAAAGTATTTCTTACATAATAAGACTTGAAAGTCAAAATACATCTTGACCCATAGGCTTCAGAATGGAAGATGTATCAGCAAGCATGAAAAAAACATTAGACTCCTTGTATATATCTATCAGAACTCTTGAGTGTCCAGATGCATTGTCAATGAGCAGTAATATTTCAAAGGGAATATTTTTTCTGAGCAATAGGTCTCAATATGGGCTGAACTTATTCAGTAAACTATGCTGTAGAGATTCTTTAATCCAGGCTTTCTTGCTCCATTTATAGAGCACAGACAGAGTAATTTTTGGAATAGTAAGTGAGCACTGACTTCAACTTAAAGTCATCAGCTGCATCAGTTTCTAACAAGAGGGTCAGCCTGTCCTTTGAAGTTTTGAAAACAGGCATTGACTTCTCTTCTCTACCTATGAAAGTCCTAGAGGGCATCTTCTTCCAATATAAGGCTGCTTTCACTACATTGAAAATTTGTTATTTAGTGTAGCCACTTCCATCGATGATCTTAGCTAGATCTTCTGAATGATTTGCTGTAGGTTGTACATCAGTACTTGCTGCTTCACCTTGCACTTTTATGTTATGAAGACAGGATTACGTTTCAACATGAACATTGTGGGGGCCACAAACATTCAAACCATAGCAAACCTCATGTAACATATGCCTCTTTCCTCCTCCGCTATGACCATTATTCTCTTCCATTGCCAGACTTTTCTTCCTCTATAGTTTACTTCATAATCTGTATATTACTTTTTCTCTTTTTCCACTTGTAGAGTATATATCTGTTCAGATAGGCTGATAGTTTTATTGGTATGGAACCATAGCTGTTCCATTCATAATTTATTTCCAACACCTAATATAGGTCTGGAACACTCTCAATAAATATTTGTTGACTCAAAATGAATTATATTAGTTGATTGTGATCATAGATTTGACTCCCCACATTAGCACATTAGCTTGACTATTAACCATGGTCATAGATTATGTAAACATCTATCTATAAACATCTTGAAAATTCTTGTTCTTGAATTAAGGAGGAACAAACTAGAGAATAAATACGGGTCAATTCAAAGTCTTTGCTAATTAAAAATCAACCCAAAGTTATGCCTCTCAGTAAGTTGCACTAAATTGTTTGTCTGTCATAATCAGATTTACAGAAAATGTATGTTGTCAATATGATTGCCTTCAACTGACCTTGTTTCTTTACTAAAAACAGAATTTTTTGATGAAATGTTTCAGTGTCAACTCTAGCTTTCATACATTTATTTTGTTGATAGTTCAGGAATTTCGGCAACAGAGAGAGCAATAATCTGGAGTTGCTAGTTGCTTTTTTCCCAGAGATAAGCACCACGTATAGATACACCTTATATTTTTACAAACATAAAAAATATTTAATATCATATAGAATTATAATTGGTAGATTATGCCTTGGAGAAAGTACTTAAGAATATTGTAAGTAAGAATCTAATATACATGGTATCCAAACAAGATTTTTCTTTAATTTTCAGGCATTGTAGTATAAATGATTTTTCAAATTTATAGTTTGAATAAAGAATTTATTTCACTGAATATGTGAAATAGCTTTCAGCATAGCATGCAAGCTTCATTCTGTCAACAAACAGTTATTGAGCTTTTATTATTTAATAGAAGAAGACTACAATTACTCTACATTTGTGAATTCCATATTTGAAAATTCACCTACTAAAATTTATTTGTAACCCCAAAATCAATACTGGTAGCATTTTTTCAATCATTTGAGGTCACTCACAGATATGCACAGAGCAAAAAATTTGAGTCACTTGAGAAGCAAGCTCTGAGTTGAGGCCAAACAAGGTTACACTCTGCCTTGTTGTTCCCGCTCTTGCACATAAACAAGTGTCCTTTCTGAGGTCTGTTCAGTGAAGCCACATTTTTCTTTTTTACATTTTCTGCTTTTTGTTGGTAATTTCACTGTTTAAAATAGCCCACAAATGTAGTGCGGAAGTGTTATTTAGTGTTCCTAAGAAGACAATAATGTGTCTTTCAAAAAAATATTGTGTTACATAAGCTTCATTCAGGCATGAGTTATAATGCTATTGGCTATGAGTTCAGTGTTAACTGATCATCAATATAGTACATCCAGAAAAAGGAAGAGCAAATTTGTCAATCTGTGCAAAAGGATACTCCAGAAAATGCTAAAGTAACATCTGTAATGTGTGATGAAGCTATAGAAAAAGTGGAAAAGTAGTTAAATTTGTAGTTTCATGAGATAACCAATATTTAAAAGGTGTATTGGAGACCACTGTTGTAAGGCTAAAAACCAAAAAAAAATTTAGCCACATTATCCAGGGTCAGGAAAATGTTAAACTTTTTTGGCAAGTGCTGGCTAACTTGCACATTTCAAAAGGCAGTATGTGTGGGAAATACGTGTTAAACTTGCAGACAAGGCAAGTTTTGCAAATAAGGAGGCTATGGAAGATGAATATGGTAATTAGCTTGATTAAATAATTTCATATCTATATCAAAACATCACATTGTACTTGTGTCTTATAAAGACATGCAATTATTATTTGTCAATTAAAAACAAAAAACATATAGAAAAGAATTTTTTAAACACCCACCAGATGTTCTATGGGAAAAAGTTTACGTGGAAAAGCAGTGTCATGCACTTTCATGTGAAGAGACCACCAAACAGGCTTTGTGTGAGAAATAAAGCTTTTTAATCACCTGGGGGCAGGTGGGCTGAGTCCAAAAAGAGAGTCATGAAGGGACATAGGGGTGGGGCCGTTTTACAGGGTTTGGTAGTGGAAAATTACAGTCAAAGGGGGTTGTTCTCTGGCAGGCAGGGGCAGGGGTCACAAGGTGCTCAGTGGGGAGCCTCTGAGCCAGGAGAAGGAATTTCACAAGGTAATGTCATCAGTTAAGGCAGGAACCGGCCATTTTCACTTCTTTTGTGATTCTTTAGTTTCTTCAGGCCATCTGGATGTATATGTACAGGCTTGGGCTCAGAGGCCTGACATTCCTGTCTTCTTATATTAATAAGAAAAATAAAATAGTGCTGAAGTGTTGGGGCAGTGAAAATTTTGGGGGGTGGTATTGAGAGATAATGGGCAATGTTTCTCAAGGCTGCTTCGAGTGAGATTAGGTCATCGTGGGAACCTAGAGTGGGAGAGATTAAGCTGAAGGAAGATTTTGTGGTAAGGGGTGATATTGTGGGGTTGTTAGAAGAAACATTTGTCATATAGAAATATTGATGATGGCCTGGATACAGTTTTGTATGACTTGAGAAACTAAACGGAAGACACAAGGTGCGAAAAAGGGAAGGAGAAATACAGGTATTAAAGGACTAACAATTGGGAGGACCCAGGACATCCAATTAGAGAATGCCCAAGGGGGTTCAGCGTAATTACTTGCTTGGTTGGTAAGTTTTTTGGGCTCTATCATTGAGTTTTTTTATGTTGTCATATACCAGGCCAAATTGATTTAGGTAAAAACAGCACTCTTCATTTAAAAATATACAGAGTCCTCTTTTTTTAGCAGTGAGTAAGTCGAGGCCTCAGTGATTTTGGAGGAAAGAGAAATGCAAATCCAGCAATTGTTTGTTAAAGAAGAATTAGAAATGGTTAGGAGAGAGTGAGTGAGATTGATAGTGTGGTGGAGATAGCTGGGGAGAGGTAAAGGGTGGCATAAGAATGGAAATGAGAATAAGAGTGAGTATAAAAGTAAAGAGTAGGACTTCAACGTGGTGAAAGTATTGGAGTATACCTTGCCACTGAAGATCTTTTATCCACTTTAAGAGAGACTTAAGGGTGGCAGTTTGAGGTAAAACCAGGAGTTGTCAGTTATGATGGTTTGGTGGGAAAGTGTAAGCCAGCAGTGCAAATAAGGGCAGGGCATTTACGAGTAGTTGAGAACGGTGAATAGGAGTATGACTAGACAGAAGATAGTAGTGATGAAGGTCGGTCTGTTATAGACTGTATAGAGGTGCGAAGGCCAAACTGAGGAATTATGTTTGACAGAAAGGAAGAAATGACTGCAGCAGCCTTCTCAGACCCTGTGGGAAAGGCCTCTACCCATCCAGTGAAAATGTCTGCCCAGACCAAGAGGTATTTTAGTTTTCTGACTCAGGACATGTGAGTAAAGTCAATTTGCCAGTCCTTCACAGGGGCAAATCCCCGAGTTTGATGTGTATGGAAGGAAAGGGGCCTGAACAATCCCTGAGGAGTAGTAGAATAGCAGATGGAACACTGAGAAGTGATTTTCTTGAGGACAGATTTCCACGATGGAAAGGAAACGAGAGTTCTAAGAGGTGGGCTAGAGGTTTGTAACCTACATGGAAGAGGTTATGAAATGATGACAGAATAGAATGGGCCTGTGAGGTTGGAAGGAGATATTTTCCTTGGTCTAAGAACCATTTACCTTGTGTGCAAAGAGACTGAGAGGTGGAAGTTTCAGTGCAAGAGTAGGTGGGAGTGACCAATGAGAAGGAGAAAAACTGCTGTGAGGGATAGAAGTTGAAATGCTAGAGGCTTTTTTAGCTACCTTATCAGCATAAGCATTACCCTCAATGATGGAATCTGATGCCTTTTGATGGCCCTTGCTGTGAATGACTCCAGCTTCCTTTGGAAGTAAAGCAGACTTGAGAAGAGTTTTTATTAAAGAGGCCTTAATGATAAGAGACCTTTTTGTAGGGAGGAAACCTTTTTCAGCCTATATAACAGCATGGTGGTGCAGGATATGGAAGGCATATTTTGAGTCAGTATAAATACTGATGCATAGTCCCTTTGCAAGAGTGAGGGCCTGAGTTAAGGCAATGAGTTGGGTTTGCTAAAAGGTAGTGGAGCGGGGTAGAGCAGTAGGCTCAATGATAGATGTAGAAGATACTATAGCATAGCCTGTCTTTGCTGGTGAGTGGAAATTAGGCCTGGTGGAATTGCCATCAATAAACCAAATGTGATCAAGGTGAGGAAGAGGAAAGAAGGAAATATGGGGAAATGGAGTGAATGTCAGGTGGATCAGAGAGATACAGTCATGGGGGTCAGGCGTGGTATCCAGAATAATGTGGGAGGCCGGATTGAAGTCTGGACCAGAAACAATGGTAATTGTGGAAGACTCAACAAAGAGTGAGTATAGCTGAAGGAGCTGGGGAGCAGAAAGTATATGCATCAGGTGTGAGGAAGAAAACAGATTTTTGAAGTTATGAGAACTGTAGAGACGGGGTTGAGCATGGTTTGTGATTTTGAGGGCCTCTAAAAGTACAAGGGCAGCAGCAGTCACCACATGCAGACAGGAGGACTAGGCTAAAACAGTAAGGTCAAGTTGTTTGGACAGAAAGGCTACAGGGTGCAGTCCCGGCTCTTATGTAAGAATTCTGACTGCACAGCCCTGTACTTCGGTTGTGTGTAATGAAAAGGGTTGGGATGAGTTAGGGAGAGCTAGTGTGGGAGCAGCTTTTAGGGTTGATTTTTAAGGAATGGAAAGGAGCATGGGGAAAGGATTTAGGACTTATGGGGTTGGCTAGGTTTTCTTTTGTGAGTTTATATAATGGTTTAGCCAGGATGGTAAAACTAGGTATTTAAAGGCAGAAGTATCCAACCATGCCAAAGAAGGAAAGGAATTGTTGTTTTGTAGAAGGGGTTAGGGTTTTGGAGATTAGCCGGTCATGATTAGCAGGAAGAGCACATATGTTTTCATGAAGAATTATGCCAAGATAGGTAACGGGCAAGGAAGAAATTTGGGCTTTGGAGGGGGATACGCGATATCCTTTTGAGAATAGATGTTGGAGGAGCAGGAGGGTGTCCTGTTGGAAGGATTTATAGGAGGGCCTATAAAGTAGAAGGTTGTCAAAATATTTAATAAGCTGAGAAGCAGATGGATGGAAAGAAAGTAAATAATGAGAAAGGGCTTTATCGAAGTAATGAGGACTGTCCCTGAAGCCTTGAGGCAGTACAGCCCAGGTAAACTGCTGGGACTGATGGGTGTCAGGGTCAGTCCAGGTAAAAGCAAAGACAGGCTGGGACAAGGAGTGCAGGGGAATAGTGAAAAAAGCATCTTTAAGGTCAAGAACAGAATAGTGAGCTGTAGAGAAAGGTATTGAGGACGAAATAATGTATGGCTTTGGCACCTCAGGGTGGATAGGCAAAACAATTTGGTTGATAAGGTGCAGATCCTGAACTAACCTGTAAGACTTGTCTGGTTTTTGGACAGGTAAAATGGGAGAATTGTAAGGAGAGTTTATAGGCTTTAAAAGGCCATGCTGTAACAGGTGAGTGATAATGGGCTTTAATCCTTCTAAAGCGTGCTGTGGGATGGGATATTGGCATTGAGTGGGGTAAGGGTGATTAGGTTTTAATGGGATGGTAAGGGGTACATGATCAGTCACCAAGGAGGGAGTAGAGTGTCCCATACCTGTGAATTAAGGTGGGGAGATACAAGAGGAGGATGCAAAGAAGGCTTTGAACTAGGGAAAATGGTGGCAATGAGGTGTGGCTGTAGCCTAGGAATAATCAGGGAAACAGATAATTTAGTTAAAATGTCTCATCCTAATAAGGGATCTGGGCAGGTGGGGATATCTAAAAAGGAGTGCATAAAAGAACGTTGTCCAAGTTGGCACCAGAGTTGGGGAGTTTTAAGAGGTTTAGAAGCCTGGCTGTCAATACCCACAACAGTTATGGAGGCAAGGGAAACAGGCCTTTGAAAAGAAGGTAATGTGGAGTGGGTAGCCCCCATATTGATTAAGAAGGGGATGGACTTACCCTCCACTGTAAGAGTTACCTAAAGCATCTGTGATGGTCCAGGAGACTTCCGAGGCAATTGGGCAGCATCGGTCCTCAGCCGCTAAGCCAAGAAGATCTGGGAGTCAGTCAGAGAGCCTTGAGCCAGAGTTCCAGGGGCTCTGGGAGTGGCTGCTGGGCAAGTTGGACAGTCTGATTTCCAGTGGGATCCCGCACAGATAGGACACGGCTTAGGAGGAATCCCAGGCTGTGGGCATTCCTTGGCACAGTGTCCAGATTTCTGGCACTTGAAGCAACATCGTGATGGAGGAGGTCCTGTAGGAATGCTTGACTGCTGTGGTTTAGGAATTTTGAAGTTCTTGTGTGCTGGAGGTGTGGCTGGGTTTTGTCTCACAGCGGAGGCAAGTAATTGCAACTCTTCTCTATTATTGTACACCTTGAAGGCGAGGTGAATTAAGTCCTGTTGTGGGGTTTCAGGGCTGGAATCTAAATTTTGGAGCTTTATTTAATGTCAGGAGTGGATTGGGTAATAAAATGCATATTGAGAATAAGACGGCCTTCTGACCTTTCAGGGTCTAGGGCTGCAAAGCGTCTCAGGGTTGCTGCCAAACGAGCCATGAACTGGGCTGGGTTTTTATATTTGATGAAAAGGAGTCTAAACGCTGACTGATTTAGGAGAGATTGGGTAAAGAAAAAGGAGCATTAACCTTGACTATGCCTTTAGCTCCAGCCACCTCTTTAAGAGGAAACTGTTGGGCAGGTGGGGGAGGGCTAGTCATAGAGCAAAACTGTAAGCCGGACTGGGTGTGAGGAGGAAGGTGATAAAAGGATTGTACAGTGGAGGAGCAGAAGCTAAGGAAGAATTGCAGCCTGATTCAGCCTGGTGGGCAGTGACCTGAGGAGGAGCAGTCTGGATATGAGGGGAGAGGTCCGATGGGTTGGTAGACAAGGAAGATTGAAAAGACTCAGTGACGTTTGGGGTTGGCACTGAGGGGACAGGTGGGAGGGAAAGAAGGAGGATTTGGGATGAGTTGCATTGGGAACAGAGACTAGGGAAGGACTGATGTGTAAAAGAAAGCCTGGATGTCAGGCATCTTAGACCATTTGTCCAATTTATGACAAGAATTATCTAGATCTTGTAGGATGGAGAAATTTACATGCCGTTTTTTTGCTATTTGGAACAATTGTCGAGTTTGTATTGGGGTCAAGCGGCATTGCAGAAGAAAATAAAGCATTTAGGTTTTAGGTCAGGTGTGAGTTGAAAAGGTTTTAATTTCTTGAGAACACAGGCTAAGTGAAAAGAAGAAGGAATGGAGGGTGAAAAGTTGCCCATAGTGAAGGCAGCAAGCCCAGAGAAAAGAGAGGGTAGAGACACGGAGAGAAGGGGTGGGGGATGCTTGCCCCCCAGGAAAGTGGTGCTTGGCCACTAAGGGTGAAGGATCAAGGCAGCCATCCCCATGGTGATCAGACACCTCTGAAACGTGGGTGAATAATCAAGCAGGTATCCCCGCAATGATTAAGCACCAAGGGAAGACTCTCTTCCCGAGTCCGTGACCAGTGCCGGAGTTTTGGGTTCACAGATAAAACGCTTCTCCTCTGTCTCTACCAGAAAAGGAAAGGAACTGAAACTAAAAGAAGGGAGAGATTGAAGGGTGGTGCCAAGATTGAAAGGAGAAAGAGGTTGAGGGATAGAGAGATTGGAGAAAAGAGTAAAAAGAGGCCGCTTACCTGACTTAAAATTAGTGAGATGTTCCTTGGGCTGGTTGGTCTGAGGACCAGAGGTCACAGGTGGATCTTTCTAACAGAGCAAAGAGCAGGAGAACAGGGGATTAATCTCCCAAGGGAGGTCCCCTGATCCGAGTCACGGCACCAAATGTCATGCGCACCCATGTGAAGAGAACACCAAATAGGTTTTGTGTGAGCAATAAAGCTTTTTAATCACCTGGGTGCAGGCAGGTTGAGTCTGAAAAGAGAGTCAGCGAAGGGAGATGGGGTGGGACCATTTTATAGGATTTGAGTAGGTAGTGGAAAATTACAGTCAAAGGGGGTTGTTCTCTGGCAGGCAGGGGCAGGGGTCACAAGGTGCTCAGTGGGGAAGCTTCTGAGCCAGGAGAAGGAATTTCACAAGGTAATGTCATCAGTTAAGGCAGGAAATGGCCATTTTCACTTCTTTTGTGATTCTTCAGTTACTTTAGGCCATCTGGATGTATATGTGTAGGCTTGGGCTCAGAGGCCTGAAAAGCAGGATATTTGTTTTGTTTTGTTTTGTTTGCTTGTTTTTTGTTTGTTTTGAGACAGAGTCTCATTCTGGTGCGATCTTGGCTCACTGCAACCTCCACCTCCTGGGTTCAAGGAATTCTCTGCCTCAGCCTCCTGAGTAGCTGGAATTACAGGCACCCGCCACCACGCTCGGCTAATTTTTTGTATTTTTAGTAGAGATGGGGTTTCACCATCTTGGTCAGACTAGTCTTGAACTCCTGACCTCGTGATCCACCTGCCTTGGCCTCCCAAAGTGCTGGGATTACAGGTGTGAGCCACGGCGCCCGGCTGAAAAGCAGTTTTTTAATGCTGATGAGACTGGTTTGTTTTATAAGGACGTTGACAAATGAATCTACATAATGCAAATGACATTTTGTTTGATGACAATGTTGTGACCAAAGGTTCTTAGGAATCCAACTTGTTATTTTAGGAGTAATAGTTCCATATTTGTTAATTTATTATTTATGCCAACTTTATAGAACATAATTCCCTGAAGAATGAGAATAACTGTATGTCTTTTAACTCAAGGAGGTCATAGTCTAGTGGATGAGAGGCATATCAGCAGTTACACAAATGGCATCTATTATGCACACAATATATATTTATTGAACGAATGAATAAATGAATGAATAAAAAGGGCAATGAAAGAAATATGTATAAGATATGAGCTTTAGGAGGCACCTAACCCAGGCTTGAGAACTGAAATTGAGAATACCTTCCCAGAGAAAGGGAACACTGAATTGAATATTTATGTAAAAAAAGCTACCCAGGCAAAGAGAGGAACCACATGTACAAAAGTGTGGAAGGAAGATAACCTAGAAAGTTTAAGAAATTCCAAGGAGATTAGTATGGCTAGAACACAGGACACTTGTAGGCTAGTGTAAGTGTTGAGATGGGCAAGGTATCTGGGGCTAGACTAATGAGTTTAAAATTTATGCCAAAGGGAGTGGGGAATAACAAAATATGTAAAGCATAGACCTTTGCTACCCTTATCTTTTCTTCTGACAGAATTATATCTATCTGTGTCTGATTTTGAAGTGTCCATTGACGAGTCTTTAATTTTCTGTGTCAATTTCATTTTCTGTTAGTCTTTGAGCTATATGGAATCTTCACTAGAAGTATAATTTAAAATGCTCATTTTTGCATATTAAAAAAAATCTCAAAATATTATAGGTAGTACACTATAGTAATAAAACAATTCTGAAAATACAGAAATAACAAGAACACAGGAAAGATAAATATACCACACAAAGTAGAAGATAATATATATGAGAACATATCTATAGCACACTGTATATATAGCACATATTAGATGTATTGCATATTATATATATGGTATGTAAATAATTATGGAACAATACTTAAATGCCCAGATACACAATGCCCATTGCCTCTTTAGGCCAGTAAAGAACCTAAACCTAATTACTTGAACATTATGCACTTTTGTCCCTGGTTTGGAACTAAGTTAATAGAATACTCTTGATTGAAAACTTCATTCAAATAGTGTTTTTTAGAAAACAAAATAAAACTGGTTCAGGAGAAGGAGAGAGAAAGAGAGAGAGAAAGGAAGGAGAAGGGAAATCAGGGAGAGAGAGAAAAATGTTTGTTCCTAAAATGGAAAAACAGGGTATTGCTTTCTTTCAAGCTGTCTGATCAGCACCTTGTTGGGGAGATACATCCTCGTGGTGTTTGTCACCAGCTTGCTACTGGAGGCAGGCATCAGTACAGCTGACATTGTAAAGAGCAGCTACATGATAGAGCAAAAGGCACTTGTCTCATATTTCTGAGAGACAAAGAAATGGAGAAGCATGTTCTCCTCTAGTGCACAAAAGGCAAAGATAAGTGCACATGCTATGAGGAAGCAATTGAGATTGAGAATTCATCTTTTGAGAGAAGAGGGAGAAAAAAGGCATATCCATCTTCACACAATGGCAGCTTCTACAAAGAAAGGACAGATCGCAAGTGTTCTGTGCAGCCAAGTATGATTAATAATGAAAGGAGAAGCCTAGAAGCTCTAAAACAATATAAAAACAAGATCTTTTTCATTTTCTTTTAGTCTTTGCGATGTGCATATGTGTTTAACATGTTTTGTTCAAATACTTGATGCATTTTTGCATCATTTAGTTCACTGTATTTTTACTCATGAGTTGTTAGTATTGTGTTTAATACTCCATCTTAGTAAAATCTCAGCAAAATGTAATGTGAGCAATGAAAGCACTTTCAAATGAACTTTATTCCTAAAACTTGTTACTAAAAAACTTGCTATATTGGCCTAAATAGTGAATAGCATATGTCATAACCTTCAGTATGAAACAGCTCTGTTTTCACAACAATAATTCAATAGAAAAGAACCATTCAATCAATCATGAAACAGAAGAACTCCACATAAAACATAACCAATGACTGCTTTCTGTCAGGGGGCAGTTTTTTCCTAATTGCTTATTATGCTATTATGACAATATTCCTGCTTGCAGTAAACATTTAACATCTTTACCACTGACTTTGCTAGCATACAGGAAACAGTTGATTATAATAGTGAGAAAAGGCAAGAGCTAAGAGCTTTGAAAAATATCAAGCAAATCTCAGAAACTGTTGGGGTGGGATTCATAAACCAATTATATATGTAAATTCCTAATAGTAGGTAAATTACAGATCTTTTCCTTTAACTAGAACAATCATTTGTTCTATAAAGAGTATTTCTTCTCCTTCAAATAATTCAAACAAAATACACCAAAATGTAGGCTAATAGCAGTAATTATTTGTAATTTTTAAGGAACAATAATATAAAATAATGTTCTATTTTTAATAAAAATCACTAATTTATTATGTCTTAGTACTTTTTAATACATGTGTTTAATTATCCCAACAACTCTTTGAGACAAAAACTCCTCATTATCTTCATATTTTTGGATGAAAAACCTGAGATACAAAAAGACTGAATGCTTTTGCCAAGGTCACACAAGTGAGAAAATTTGAGAACTGGGATTTAAGCACAGTTTCACTCTACAGGCAAACTCTCAGCTACCAAAACACCAAAATATATAAATCTTATTATAACATTTTGTTCAAACTCAATATACTTTTCTTAAAAAGTATGTTGTTAACCACCATCACCTTCACTTTACAAAATAAGAATTTCCAAAATCATGAATTAATTTCATGATTTTAATAAAATATTACCTTTGAGGCATATTTGGTATTCCAACACAGATTTTTTTTAAATTCTTTATTTTTAATTTTTGTGGGTACATAGGTATATATATTTATGGGGTATATGAGATATTTTGATACATGCATACCATGAATAATAATCACATAAGGGCAAATGAGATATTCATCACCCCAAACATCCATCTTTTCATCACAGACATTTTTATCCAGAATTCTTAAAGGTCTGTTGCTTCAAAGTTTCTAAAAAGATATTTTATTCTGGAAAACAGGGACTGTCTTCGAACTCTTTCAGGTAGCCAAAAAAAAAAAAAAAGATAATACATAAAACTAGACTCGATTCAGGATTTAATACAAAACTATTTATTCAATTTAATATATTTTACGCCGTTTACTATGTAACTGAGATGTAACATAGTTATACCTTGTGTAAACCAGTACACCTTACTTGATCTGTCAACTTAAAAACAAACAAGCTACACAAAATGGAGCCTAAGACCTCCTATTTAAAAGAGAACTTAATGAAAAGTGAATAGGATTACCAGAAAGAATTAGTATGACTTTCTACTAAAAAAATCTAAGAATCATTTGTATGAGTTAATACATATAAAATGCTCTTAATACTTAACAGAAATAAAACTCTATAAAGAGCTATTATTCTTCAATATTAACTTTTTAATTATTGAATATGACAATCCATTCAGATAATTTGAACATCTAGCACAGATTTATGATGTTATGCTGAGACACAATAACTTGCATAAAACCAAATCAATACAGTGAAAAGTCCCAAGTGGTGTGCAGAGCATCTGCATAATGGCTTTCCAATAAAAGCATTGAGCTGGGCCTCTGGGATGAGTGTCCAGGACCAGCTCTGCCACTTGAAACCTTGCCTGTGTATGTCAGAGACCTGAGCTTGAGTTTTCCTTTGTAGAACTAGTAAGTGAAATAGACATTTTAGAGTCCCTTCTAACTGTGGAATTCTACATTTATAGCATTTAGTGGCAGTAATCATAAAGAGAACCCTGAATTGTAAGTAGAGCAGTGAACTCAAAGTCAAAGCATTCAGGTTTTATTCCTAGGTTCAGGAAACAGAATAAGGAAAAGGCTGTTGGGACAAATACTTATGAAGCCATTCGAGAGTGATCTGATATGATAGTGTGAGTTATTGAGGTGGTGTTTATTCATAAACCAGTTCACCTTATTTGATGTGTTCATTCAAGAAATTAGTTTGGGTAAATACTTTGATGAAACAGAACTAACAAGCAAAAGAATCAAACCAATCTGGCATGTAAACAGACTGAGATATAAGAATTTCTTACACTGCCTGTTCAATTACATCCAAATTTCTTCATACGATTTCATTTCCCCTTGATTTATTGACTATAAATTTGCACTTAACCCAGTAATAGTTGTTTTGTAATGTGCAATAATTGAGTATATTTGCATGTACTTTTGTGTATGTGTGGTAAGGGGGTAGAGGATGGTTTAAGGTCAGATGAATTACTCTGAATATTTTGTCATTAACCTCCCTAAACCTTTAATCTTTACCCCCTACCTGTATATATGGCTGATATGGTTTGGGTGTGTCCCCATCCAAATCTCATCTTGAATTGCAGTTCCCATAATCTCCACGTGTCATAGGAGAGACCTGGTGGGAGGTAATTGGATCCTGTGGCCAGTTTCCCCCATGCTATTCTCAAGGTAGTAACTTCTCACAAGATCTGATAGTTTTATAAGGGGCTTTCCCCTTTGCTGGTTTCTCATTCTTCTCCTTCCTGCCACCATGTGAAGAAGGTGTGTTCACTTCCCCTTCCACCACGAATGTAAGTTTTTTGAGGCCTCCCCAGTCATGCTGAACTGTGAGTCAATTAAACCTCTTTCCTTCTTAAATTACCCAGTCTTAGGTATTTCTTCAGAGCAGTGTGAGAAGGGACTAATACAATGGCTAAATCATATTGTTATTAAATAATTTATCAAAACAGTGATTTACCTCCATATAACCAAATATATGTCATTGACAATATTTTTTTTTACTAAAGTGATCAAGCTTTTGATGTGTAAATATACTTCTTTTATCTTTATTTGTATTTTTTTTTTTTTTTTGAGATGGAGTCATGCTCCCATCACACAGGCTGGAGTGTAGTGACACGATCTCGGCTCACTGCAACCTCCACCTCCAGGGTTCAAGTGATTCTCCTTCCTCAGCCTCCCTAGTAGCTGGGATTACAGGCGTGTGCCACCATGCCCAGCTAATTTTTTTTATTTTTGATTTTTTAGTAGAGACAGGGTTTTGCCATGTTGGCCAGGCTGCTCTGGAACTCCTGACCTCAGGTGATCCACCCACCTCAGCCTCCCAAAGTGCTAGGATTACAGGAATGAGCCACGACTCCTGGCCAGTATGTTTCTTTTAAAGTCATTATTGTAATCTTGAAAAATGCTAAGAGTAGATGTAAAGTGTTCTCACCACAAAAATGATAACTATGTTAGGTAATGCATGTGTTAACTAGATTTAGTCATTTCACAGTATATATAGACTTTGAAACATGTTGTACATGAAAATACATTACAATTATCTGTCAATTTTTTAAATGTTTTTAATTTAGAAATTTAAATAAATGCAATTTTTAAAATTGGCAGACTAAAACATATTGTACACTTTTGTAAAATGTACTAACAGTCTCTGTGTTTGAGATACATTAAGGCAAAAATTCTTATTTCTCTTTTATTATATATCTGAAAATACATAAAAAGCTCATTTTTGCCATATGTGGCTAAGAACTAGACGCACTGCCTTATATTTTGCTGTAAATTGTTTCCCTTTCAGCTTTTTCTATTGCTTATTTGTTGAATTAGCCAGGATTATTGTGGCTGTGAGGGACAGAAACCCAACACAAACTAGCTTACAACAGAAAAAGAGTCATTGTCTCTTATTAGAAAGTCTAAGGCTTCAGGCAGGGTCAAGTCCTGCGCTCTGCATCTCTCTGTCTTTATTCTGCTTTTCTCTCTGGCTTTTTGTCCCAGCAGCTAGAAAAGAAGGCTGTTGGCATTCCAACTAGATGGTCTTCACAGCATGTGATCCAGGACAAAGAAAAAGCCCCTCTCCCTGCATCCACTTATCAAATGTTAAGGAAGCCTCTTACTGAATATTATTATGGACAGGTATATCTGTTTGGTCAGCCTGGGTTGGTAGCTGCACAAACAAAGGAAACTAGGTAGGCAAAAGCAATGTACATAGTCCATCCATGGACAGAATAGTAATTTCGTCAGGTTACTATCTGGAGAACACAAAATGCTACAGAGAAACAAGGG
The DNA here is from genome assembly GCF_003255815.1 of Theropithecus gelada. Classification (NCBI taxonomy): domain Eukaryota; kingdom Metazoa; phylum Chordata; class Mammalia; order Primates; family Cercopithecidae; genus Theropithecus; species Theropithecus gelada. The sequence continues at coordinate 62,912,710 of NC_037671.1, read as the reverse complement.
CAATGCCTCTGATAACTAGCAGGGAAAAGCACTCTACCAAAATAGGAACAGTACAAGTTTGAATTGCCTTAAATCTATTTCTTTAAAACTAAACAACATTTTGGTCTAATGCATAGCTTTAATTAAATTTGAACTTTGAAATTAAATTATTCAAAATCAATAATTTGCACATATCTTCTTATTAAGAAAAATACTTGCTTTAATTCATTTTTGTAATATTTACATTTATACAAATAAATATATATCTTCATGAATATCTTCATATTTTCATGCAGAATCAAGCTAGGCCAATTATTTTCTGAGTCTGACTCTTCAATGTAAACTACCTCACTTAGCGTTTTTGCACATGATAAAAATCAAACCAACCAACTCTGTGATTAAATAATCAAGTACCAAATGTATGGATAAGACCATTAATAGCCACCTAAGTAAGTTAACTCTGAGTTTGATATGATTTCTCCTTTTTATTTGGAGAGTTTTGTCTTTCTATTGTTTTTGTTGTATGGTTCAAATAATAAATACATCCAGACTTTTGGTTCTACAGTTGACACCTGAACAACACAGGGGTTAGGGGCGCCAACCCCCATGCAGTCAAAAATCCACATAATTCTCGACTTCGCAGAAGCATAACTACTAATAGCTTGCTGTTGACCAGAAACCACACCAATAACATAAACAGTTGATTAACACATATTTGATTTGTTACATACATTATATACTGTATTCTTACAATAAAGCTAGAGAAAAGAAAACATTATTAAGAAAATCATAAGAAAATGTATTTACTATCCATTAAGTGGAAGTGATCGGGATAAAAGCCTTCATCCTCCTTGTCTCCACACTGAGTGGGCTGAGGAAGAGGATGAGGAGAAAGAAGAAGAGTGCTGCTGTCTCAGGGATGGCAGAGGCGGAAGAGGTAGAAGAGACAGAAGGGGAGGAGGAAGAGGTAGAAGAGATAGAAGGGGAGGCAGGAGAGACAGACATATTCAGTTTAACTTTACAGAAATATGCATAATTTCTGTCTGATGTTTTTGCTTTTTATTTCTCTAAAATGTTTCTATATGGTACCAATTATTCTTCCACTGTTTGCTTTAGTTTCAATGCCCATATCATGGAAGGGCCCATATCCTAAAAGAATTCAAAAGCAGTCCTGAGTAATCAGAACCCTTCTGCCAGATTGTTTCATGTCAATTCGTTTTCTGGTACTGCATCTTCTACATGTTCTTCCTCATCGTCTTCCACTGATTGGAAGCACACATCTCCACCAAGTCGTCTTCCATTAATTTTCTATTAATTAGAGACATCTTAATAGAGGTGTCTACTGAGCTGTTGAATTTCTCCAAGATCCTATATTGAAACCTTCACCTGCTGTCTTTTTTTTTTTTTTTTTTTGCCATATCCATAATCTCTTTTATGACTTCCTTGACTGGCTTTGTCATAAATCTTGTGAAGTCATGCCTATCTGGACACAGTTGTTTCCTGCAGGAATTTGTTGTTTTAGGTTTAATGGCTTTCACAGCCTTCTCTATAACAATGATGACATTTTTAGTGGTCTAATGCATCCAGACTTTTATGTTATTCTCTCTACTGGGATTCTCTTGCATAGTGTTGACAATCCTGTCTGTAGAGTGCTGTGTGTAATCAGCCTTAAAGATCCTTATAACCCCCTGATCTACAGGTTGAATTAGAGACATCCTGTTTTCCTAAAAACTATGTAGACTACTTCAACACATGTAGACTACTGCAACACCTTTAGTGTTTAACTCATGGTACTCTGGGTGGCTAATGGCATTGTTCAAAGTCAAAAGAACTTTAAAAAACAGTCCCTTACAGGTATGGTACTTCCTGACTTCAGAGACAAAGCATTGATGGAACCAATTCAGAACAAGTGTTCTCATTGTCCAGGCTTTCCTGTTGCACAACCAAAAGACTGGCAGCTAGTGTTGATCTTTTCCCTTTTAGCCTAGTAGCTTAGCAACTTTATAGGTAAGGGCAGTCCTGATCATAAACACAACTGCATTTGCACAAACAGTAGCGTTAGCTTATCCCTTTCTGCCTGAAATCCTAGTGCTTGCTTCTATTCCTTACTAATAAGTGTCCTTTGTGGCAATTTTTTCCCAAAATAGGGCACTTGTCTGAATTAAAAACCAATTCAGGGGCTAATATCCAGAATCTACAAAGAACTTAAACAAATTTACAAGAAAAAAATCAAACAACCACATCAAAACGTAGGTGAAGGATATGAACAGACACTTCTCAAAAGAAGACATTTATGCAGCCAACAGACACATGAAAAAATGCTCATCATCACTGGCCATCAGAGAAATGCAAATCAAAACCGCAATGAGATACCATCTCACACCAGTTAGAATGGCGACCATTAAAAAGTCAGGAAACAGGTGCTGGAGAGGATGTGGAGAAATAGGAACACTGTTACACTGTTGGTAGGATTGTAAACTAGTTCAACCATTGTGGAAGACTGTGTGGGGATTCCTCAGGGATCTAGAACTAGAAATACCATTTGACCCAGCCATCCCATTACTGGGTATATACCCAAAGGATTATAAATCATGCTGCTATAAAGACACATGCACATGCATGTTTATTGTGGCACTATTCACAATAGCAAAGACCTGGAACCAACCCAAATGTCCATCGATGATAGTCTGGATTAAGAAAATGTGGCACATACACACCATGGAATACTGTGTAGCCATAAAAAAATGATGAGTTCATGTCGTTTGTAGGGACTTGGATGAAGCTGAAACTATCATTCTGAGCAAACTATCACAAGGACAGAAAACCAAACATCGCATGTTCTCACTCATAGGTGGGAATTGAACCATGAGAACACTTGGACACAGGGCGGGGAACATCACACATGGGGGCCTGTCATGGGGGATGGGGAGGGAGGAGGGATAGCATTAGGAGAAATACCTAATGTAAATGATGAGTTAATGGGTGCAGCACACCAACATAGCACATGTGTACATATGTAACAAACCTACACATTGTACACATGAACGCTAGAACTTAAAGTATAATAAGAAAAAAAAAAAAGAGGAAAAAAAAAACCTATTCAGGCAGATATCCTTTCTCCTCAATGATTTTCTTAATGGCATCTGTGAACTCATCTGAAGAAGCTGCTTCTCCTGTTATCGTGATGTTTTTTAAGCCAAACTACATTCTAAATCACCAAACCATCCTTTGCTGGCATTGAGTTCTCCAGCTTTAGATCCATCACCTTCCTTTTGCTTTAAGTTGTCATATAGTGACTAAACTTCTCAAATCATAGCAATCCTACATCCACATAAAAGCTGAATTTTCAATATGAGATTAAAAGGTAGTTTGCAGAAACTACAAAGTTTTTATGCCTGCTGGCCTAGCTGCAGCAACAGTTTCACAAATTTCCTTTTCTTTTTTTTTTTTTTTAACAATGGTTTCATGCTGTGTTCATTTATCTTGAAATAGCAGCAACCACAACTACAGATTTCAATCTATGGTACATAGCAAGCAATTAGACTTTTTCTTGTAATGTCATGACTTTTCTCTGCTTCTTGGGAACACTTTCAGCATCACTAGTGGCACTTCATATGGGTCCCATAACATTATTCAAGATGCACTAAACAAGATGAAAAATATGCAAGAACCACAGAGGATCACTTTTTACTGCAATATGCAATTTACTGGAGAGATGAACTGCTCATGCGGCGATGGTTAGATCCCATCGCATTTTAAGTAGATACTCAAAACACTTGAGCTCACCTCAATAGCCACAAGAGGTGGCTAAAGAATTATTACAGTAGTACAGTATGTTCTGTTAATTTAATGTAGTTATGATTTAATACTTCATCTTTACATTGGTTTACATTTCTCTCAACTATTGATAGCACCATGTACAGTCTTTAAGTGTGAATGTAACTTTTGATAAATTTCAACATTTATAATAGATTTATGTATATTTTGTGGTAATAGATAATAAAATAGTTGTATCTACATATGTATTATGCATTTATGATATATATCTTTTCCTTAGCTTTTTTTCAGTATTTCTGGGCTATATGGTTTGTGAGCTTTTTCAAACTGTCACAAACTTCAAAACATATTTCAATATATTTATTGAAGAAAATCCATTTATAAGTGGACTCATGTAGTGAAAACCCTTGTTGCTCAAGGGTCTCTATATTTTTATATTCAATGACATTAATTATGGAAAACAAACCTTATAAGAATATTTCTCATTAAAATTCCCTTTGTAAAACTCCTAAACCCATTAAAAAAAGCAGTTTTGTTTCACACTTTCTTTTGTCAAAACTGAATTTTGAAACACTTTCCCAACCCCGTTAACAGTGCCGTGCTTTCCAACTGGTATTTTACTTGTTTTATTGAAAACACTAAAGAAATTACTGGGGGGGGGGATTTTTGTGCCTCTTTATCATGCCTATGAAAATTTTACGAACTCGGTATCCCTTTTAATCTCAATCCTCTAGTACCCCTTAAAGTGTAACTTTGAAAGAGTAATTTTAGAGATACTGAGCTTGAAAGGACTTTTGAAATATTTCATTTCTGAGCTGAGTCAAAAATAGGCATGTTTGTTTAAAAAAAAAAAAAATCCCCTCACAAAGAAGCTTGTCTGGGAAAAGCATTCTTCAAAACTGCGTTCAGAAAGGCTCTGTTCCAATTCATGGAACTTATTGTTCTGATCTCAGAGCTCAGTCCCCACAGCTTGAATTTCTTTTTAAAATTGTTTAACGACTTTTAAGAATGTGTTTCTTGCTAAGTCTTGTGAGCTTCCAGTGTCAATGTTTGCCTTTTGATTTCTGTTTAGTTCACTTTTGTGCTCCTGACCCATGATAAAACAAGGACCAGAACTGTCCAACTCTTTGTAGAATATGTGCTCATCCAACTCAGGACCCTTGAGTACACATGTGTGACTTAGAAATCAGGCTTTTCCTCACTGAATCTACTTGCGACATTTGCCAAATATTTTTACATATCCAACTCATTTTGCTATGATTTTAGATAAAATAGACGTGTTAACTTGCAAATACTGCAGATGTGACTAAATCATACTTGACACACTGGGCAGAAATTAAGGGAAATTAAGTCAAAAGTATATAGAATCATTTACAGATCACATTTTCATTTTCAATCAAGAGAATTAAACCACATTTCAATATTTCTATAATGTTTAAGCTTTGTTAGAAAATGTATTTAAGAAAATCACTTCCGGTTTTCCCATGGCTAACTGGGCTGCCTGGATGGTAGATCAGACTGACCAGTGTTATCTTTAAATGTTAAAACTCTGTGGTTGCACCCAGTAGTTACAATTCTGCAGAGCCCTGTTTCCTTAGAACCTGAGGGACATCCCTTTCTTAGCACAATACTAACAATCCTGAAATCCTCTAAGGACTAGTTATTTTAACTGTATTTCATGGGCAGCAGCAGACTCGACTCTAAGCCTGGTAATTAGATTGTGGTTAGGTCTGTATCACCATGCTAGACCAGCAACTCTAAATATGCATTATTCCTGTAGGATTGCGTAAGGTTGGCTAGTTACTTGAGTTTCCTATTTCCCTTCTACTTCAAAGTCTCATCTTCATCTATGCAGATTTCAGAAATCTAACTTTATTGGTTTTCTAGGTTAACCAGTTGATTTACAAATCTAAGTGCATGTGAAAGATTTATCAGTCATATTACTACCTTACTATTTTGTAGTGAGAAATATCATTCCAATTAAATGGAATCGATTTTATCAGCTAGTCAGTGCATACTCGTCTCAACTTTGACACAGCAGAAACTTGTTTAAATTCAGGATGTAGTGTCTTCATCTGTCTGTACTGCTGTAACAAAATACCATAGACTGTGTAACTTATATACAGGGAGAAGAATGGAGAAGAATGAAATGGATTGGGAGAGGAAAATATTAAATATCCAGCATAGTTCCCGTATTACCCACCAAAATGCACTGATCTCCACTTTTTTCTTTCTTGTTTTCTACTATCAGACAGAAGTCTGGGAATTGTACTATGTTCACTTCATTAAGAGGGAAGCCTAGAAAATTTGGATCTTGACAGTGTCTGATATCACTTCAGATAATAGCACATCTGAGGTGTTGCTTGATATTGCCAACAGTCACACTTGCCTCACTCCTACCTCTAGTAAAGCTAGGATTTTATGTGTCTGTTTTCCCCACTACTTGAGGAGAAGGACTATATCTGATTTCCGTTTGCATCCTACGATTGTCTAATATTTAGGGGTTGCTCAAAAATGTTTGCTAAATTGGACTCATTATTCAATTCAGTTGTCACCATCATTAACACCCTAGTTCTGGATTGAGTTTCTCTCTCATAGGCAGTCCCAGAGCAGCACTAATCTGTCTTATTCCACAGTATTCCTTTTTCAGTATTCCAGATCCTCGAAAATTTCAGATGTCCCTTATCATCACACCACAACTAGCCTTCATTTAACATATCCTCATGACATGTTTTAATTTCTTAGTTTGCAACTTGTTACAGTTTTTCTTTTAGATTGCTTCCTGTTGACAAGTAGAAAGATACTGAATCTCATCAGTGATATGTTTTCAAATTACATTTTAGTGTAGGATAATTTGGTAATATTTTTGCAGACTGTTAGTAGCATTAAAAGCTTGTTGATGTTTTTAGTATCAAATCAGGAAACTGACCTTGATCTACATTATACCTGGCATATAAAAAGTTCCCAGTTAGATGGAAAAACAGAAGAACAAATAAATAAGTGAATGCATGTGTGAATGAATGAGTGAATCATTAACAGAAATGTAAGGATTGACTATCACAGGTCATGCCTGGACATTGCCTGCTTAACAGCAGTCATGTGTAGGATAAGCAGAGTCGTGGAAACAGACTATGCACAGTAAGCTGAGGGCATTAGGGGAGACTAAACTTCTGATTCTGGGGAAAGTTGATGTAAAGAGTAGAACACTATATATAAAGGCTATAGGGAAATATGAACAATCATGATTCAGGGATGTAATTAATATCAGGCTGGCAGAGATTCCTACACATGTAACAGAGAATAGAACATGGAATTCTGAAACAAGTGAATTTTTATAGACATGTAAATTGGCATGTGTATAGCCAGGATACCTATCAGTCAGCAATTAGGATCCAGGTACCAATTCAGCCCATAATAGGTTCTCACTTCAGAAGGGGTCTAGGTTTAATGTCAAAGGGCTATGGCGAATAATGTGAGGCCCCCATCCTGGAGAGCTAAGCAGATTCCTGAGCAGGCATCTACAACAAATTTGGAACAAAACATAAAGTAAAGCAAATATCACAGTATAAATTTGAAGCCAAAGTGGAGAAATTTAGTGAAAAGAGCTGTATCCTCTGACTTTACAGATGATCAGAATTTACCATTCAGAAGTGAAGGGGAAGGTATATCAGGTAGAGGGAGCAGTGTGAATCAAATTGCCTACATTCCAAACCCTGGCTGTTTGACCATAAAAAAGTTAATTAACATCTCAATTCTTCCATTTCTTTATCTGTAAAATGGGGATCTCAAAAATATCTACATCACAGGATTCTTATTAGGATTGTGTGTAAAAGGTTTACCAGAGTACTCTTACAAAAGTAAATATATAAAAAAATACCATAGACTGGATGACTTAAACAACGTAAATTTCTTTTCTCATAGGTCTGTAGGTTAGAAGTCCAAGACCAAGTTGTTTGCAGAGTTGGCTCCTTCTGAAGCCTGTCTGTTGGCAGCAGACCTTCTCACTGTGGTCTTTCCTCACATGGCGTTTCCTCTATGTGTATACATTCATCTTGTATCTTTCTGTGTGTCCAAATTTCCTCTTCCTCCTTTTCAAAATTTTTTTACAGGAAACCAGTCAAATTGGATGAAAGCGCATCCTAACAAACCACTTCTTTTTAACTTAATCACCTCTGTAAGGCCCTGTCTCCAAATATAGTCAAACTGTGAGATACTAGGTGTTAGGGCTTCAGCATATGAATTTTGGGGAAAACACAATTCAGCTCATAAGAGATAAGGGCTATCTAAGAGGGCATGAGGCCAGAAGGCAGAGGGTAAGGACAATAACTCTTCACTCATTTATTCATTTGTCTAGTGAATCTTGAGAGCATGCTATGTATCAGGCTATGTTCTCAGCTCAGGAAATTCAGCATGAACAAGGCAGACAAGCTCCTCTCTGGGCAGCTTCTATCCCAGCTAAGAAATTGGGAGGGGAAAGCCAGAAAAACTACTAAAAAATCATGCGTGTTACACTCTGGTAAAATCTCCATGAAGACATGTAGTACAATATAAGGTTTAAATACAGATGTGAACACACATCTAGGAGTTTGGATTTTATTAAGTAGATAATGGAGAAATGTACATATTTTAGCAAAGAGGGGGTGCAGGGCTATGTTTCTGTAAGAGCTCAGAAAAAAAAAGGAGGTAGATTGTTAATTAAAATGATTAAGACTGTCTACTCCTTTACCTGGATGATATTATGTGTGTGTGTCTCTCTCTCAAACGTTCATATATTGAGTTCCATCTTTTGATACCATGAAATATATATTTGGTCTTGATCCCACTTCCCGGCACACAGCTCTGTCACTGGAGCAATGAGTGTTTTTTCGAGGCTCATGAGATGACTGGTGGCTCAGAGCCACTAGATAGCTTCATGATGGAGGCTGGTCACTAGAAAAACTTCATGATTAGAGGGTTGGGACTTTCAGTCCCACCCCAGTCCTCTGGGAAGAGGAGAGGGGCTGAAGGTAGAGTCGATCACCAGTGGCCAATGGTGTAATCAATTATGCCTTCATAATGAAGCCTCCTTAAAAACCCAAAAGAGACCAGACGTGGTGGCTCATACCTGTAATCCCAGCACTTTGGGAGGCCGAGGTGGGCACATCACCTGAGGTCAGGTGTTTGATACCATCCTAGCCAACATGGTGAAACCCCGTCTCTACTAAAAATACAAAAATTAGCCACATGTGATGGTGCATACTTGTTGTCCCAGCTACTCAGGGGGCTGAGGCAGGAGAATTGCTTGAACTCAGGAGGTGGAGGTTGCAGTGAGCTAAGATTACACCACTGCACTCCAGCCTGGGAGACAGTGAGACTTTGTCTCAAAAAAATAAAATAAAATAAAAACAAATGTTAAAAAACCCCAAAAGATCAGGATTCAGAGGACTTCCAGATCATTGAGCTCACTTGTGTAGGTGTCTGGAGATTGGCATGCCTGGATAGGGCAGGGAAGCTCCATGCCCCTTTCCACATGCCTTGCCCTATGCAGCTCTTCCATCTGGCTGTTCATCTGTATCCTTTGTAATGTCCTTTATAATAAATGAGTAAACATAAGCAAACTGTTTCCAAGTTCTGTAAGTCACTCTAGCAGACTGATCAAACTCAAGGAAGGTATCATGGGAACTCCTGATTTATAGCCAATTGGTCAGAAGCAGGTCACAGCCTGTGCTTGTGACTGGCATCTGAAGTGGGGAGAAGTCATGGATCTGAGTGCTCAGTCTATGGGATCTGATACTATCTCCAGGTATGTAGTGTCAGAATTGAATTGAATTAGTAGAGGATGTCAACTGGGGTCTACTGGAGAATTGCTTGGTTGGTGTGTGGGGAAAAACCCCTACACATCTGATATCAGAAGTGTTCTGTTGAGTGGAGTGTGAGGGATGGAAAAACACGTGTTTAGTTTTTTTTCCTGTATCTTTATTAGCTTTTCATAGGAGAATTTTTACTAGAATCAGAACTAGGAAAGCAAAGCAGCAGTGGACATGGAGAGAAGAAGAAAGAACATCAAATATTAGGAAATAGAACAGGACTAAAAAATTCACTGAAGGAGGAATGCCAGGGGAAGGTGTAAAGAACAGTTGAGTGTTGAACCAGGTAACACAAACGCTAGAATAATTCTAGGAAGAAAAGAAAAGAGAATTAATATAGTTTAGGCCACTTTTTTCTCAGGAGTCAGATGAATCTCCAAATGGGGATATCCAAAAATAGCTGCTAATATTCAGTAGAAGCAGAAAAGGAAATCACTATATTAAAGAGATACCTGCACCTCAGTATTTATTGCAGCATTATTCACAATAGCAAATATAAAAAATCAACCTAAATGTTCATCAATAAATGAATAGATAAGGAAAATGTGGAACATGTACACAATAGAATACTATTCAGCCATAAAAAAGAATGAAATCCTGTCATTTGTGGCAATATGGATGGGTCTGGAGGACATTTTGTTGAGTGAAATAAGCAAGACACAGAAAGATAAAACTGCATGTTCTCATTCATATGTGGAAATTACAAAAATATGAGCTCATAGAAGTAGAGAATAGAATTGTGGTTATTAGAGGCTGGGAAATGTAAGGGGGAGACGAGAATGGAGAGAGACTGGGTAACAATACAAAATTACAGTTAGATAGAAGGAATAAGTTGTAGCATTCTATAACACTGTAGGGTAAACATGGTTAATGATAATTTATTATATGCTTTAAAAAACTAGAAAAGAAATTGTTTAATGTTCGCAACACAAAGGAATGATAAATGTTTGAGGTGATGAGTATGCTAATTACCCTGATGTGATCCTTATACATTGTATTTGTGTATCAAAATATCACTCTGTATCTCGTAAATATGTACAGTTATTATGTGTACCAACTAAAAAGGAAAAACATGTTAACAATAGTCAGGGCTGACACATAGATTTGGGGTTAACTACATAGAGCTCAGGGTTGAACCATGTACTTCCTGAAGGGAAACCAAAACAAGAGGAAGGCAGAGCAAGAGAGCATTTTACAGCAAAACTACATTGCCCAGAGTCAGAAGGGAGCAGAATGAGTAGTAGATTACAAAAAGATTACAGTAGTAGATTACAAAAAAGTAGTAGCAATTACAAAAAGAACAAAAGATGGAAGAGGCTATTCAAAATAGAAGAGTCAGAAGAGCACAATGTTAGAAACAAAGGGAAGGACCTTGAGGAAGAAGCTATAGGTAAAAACGATAGATGATGCAGAGAAGTGAGTGAGTGAGTGAGTGAGTAATGGAAAGAGCTGTTGTGCTTACATCCTAAGAGGCTGCTCTTGACTCTCAAGGAAGTAAATTCGGGAAGGTGGAAACCAGATGTATGGGTGGCTTATTACGCCACCTAGGATAACAGACTCTTCTTTAAAAAAGAGTGAGACTGAAGAGCAACAGTTTTCTATTGGAAGTGTTTCCTCTTCAAAAGAGAAAGCTAATCTCAGGTGATCATACAACCCAGTTTATGCCTGTTGTCCCAAGTGAATGACTAAATATGTGCCCTTTCACTCTTCAAATATGAAATGTTAGGAAGATACCCTTTGTAATTCCTGGCAAGGCAAAGGAAGAGTTGCACTCTTCCTCTCCAACAAAAAGAAAGGGGAAGAAATTATAGAAAGACGCAAGAAAATGCTAATATGATGATCAAGGGTGTTTATGGGTTCAATCAAATGTTCTTTATCTTTCCAATAAATTATAGACTAGGATAAAGGGGTGGGTTGCAAGGTTTGGAAACGTGGCCTCATTAATTTATGTCTGGGGTCACCGAGAGCACTCACCACTTTCCTGCAGTATTGGAGGGGTCGATCTGAGTCTTCAACCTGCCATTTCAATGGAGAAGAGAATCAAATTTGGAAATAATCCATGATGAAATTTTGACATACCATTGTGTTGTGGTTTTTTTTTTAATTGTTCTTTAGATGTTTCTTCTTTACATTTTTGTATCTAAAATAAACATTACTTTGGTAATCAATTAAAAAAAAACAATCATTTGAAAATCAATCTATTTGTTGTTTTAGGTCATGAAGACCCCTTCAGTATGTTAGTTTGAAGAGTGATTGTGAAGCCAGGAAAGAACAGTAATCATAGCACACTACTAATCTACGCAGGATGCGTTTAACTAATATAATAATGCCATAAACACTTATTGGTTTTCAATTTTTGGATATTACCTATCAGTAAAACATATAAAACTGAATCAACGTTATAAAGCTGAATGTAAATGTGATCAACTTTGACACTTTTTGTTTGGTTTTTGGGTGGGGGGGTGGTTTTTTCACATTTTTAATTGACAAATAATAATTGTATATATTTGAGGGGTACAATGTCATGTTTTAATACATATATACACTGTGAACTGAATACATCAGGCTAGTTAAAACATCCATCACTTCACATGCTTATTATTTCTTTATGGTGAGAATTGTAAAAGCCACTCTTTTGAAGTAAATTTGGAACTGATGGAAGACAGAAGCTGGCAATGAGGATAGGGGACAGCAAATAAGGCAAGGTGTTAATATTTTAATCTCACAGAGCAGGAAGGCAAGAGATATTGAATAAATAAGACGTGAAGAAACACAGGTTTCAGTTTATTATATTAACAGTGCAATGATAACTAATAAGTCAAATATCAGGCATAAATATTGATAGAGAGTATCTTAAATGAACTAAACTCTTTCTTCACATAGAATTAATAGAATTTGATTGATCAAGAAACAGTAAAATCATACAGTGAGAGGAAAGAACAGAATGGCAGAAAAGCCTACTGTCTCCAGAAAACTAAGTGGACACAAGATAAGTGAGGAACTGCTATGTTTCATTACGAGTCCTTCTATTCTACTCGGATTTTTACCATGTGAATGTATTACTTTGCTAAAATATTAAACAAAGAGAAAAATTAATAGTAATAGTAGTTGACAGAGCCTTCCTTTCCAAGCAGCTGAGAGAACATCACAGTAGTGCAGTCTGTGATTTTAAGACTTCAAGCCATGCTAAAATGATTCCGGATTTACTTGTACAAAATGTTGGGTTTAGTAATGTGGAGAAGAAAATGATTCTACGAAATTAAAGGGACACTCAAACCTTTCAAGGACAAGTCCAGTCCTGAGATGTTATTCCTTCTAACCGAAGGAGAGAGAGCACTCCATCAGTTGCTTTTTCTCCTGTGGACATAACGGCTCTCTGTGTCTTGAGGCAAGTGAGAATCAAGAGCGTCAAAGAAATTAGCAGTTGCCACAGACCCTGCAGACTGCAGTTTTCTTACACTTTACTGATCACTACTTACTTGGTTTTTGTTAGATTCCCTGGGCTTTCGTTTAGTAGAGGAGAGCTTAGCTTGATGCATAGAAATCAGATTAGAAACAGTTCACTTCATCTGACTTGGTTTTCATTAAAATTCCTTAAATAACAGATAAGTAAATATTATTGATGACGCACTCATGGATCCCATTTGACCCAGTCTACTTGCCTAGATAAATCCAGGCAATGTCTTTCCAGGACTCAAGAGAAACTGGACATTGAATGTTTCGGTCAGCCTCAAATTATTACTGATGCTCTTGTGGATTTGTATAAACCATAAAATCACCTCCTGCTTCTCTGACTGGATTTTAGCTCCAACAGAAACTCTTCGTTTAAAGACTGATTGTGTTGTCAACACTGTCTCTCAAATCCCATTAGTGATTCCTTCTATGTGCAGGCCTCCTAGGTGGGTTTTGGTAATTGTGTATCTCTGTAAGACTTTCAGGAAGCTTGGTAGGGTATCATTAAGCTGAGTGTACTAATGTGTTGATCCAGGGGCAACCAGAACTAGTGGGATTTGAATTGTAACTTGAATTAAAATGTCAGGAAGAAATTGTCCTTTAAGCAGATGCTACCTGACCCAATACTGGAAATCAAGAGATGAAAACTTTACCATTTAAAGTGAGATAGAATATATGTAACGATATATACTTATTATCATGCCCACCTCAGCACATATGCATGTGCACAGGCGCACACGTGTGTGCAGCCACACACACTCAGTCAAAAGGTGAACAACAGTAGATGCCTGTGCCTCCTTCCTTCAAATTATCTGGTAATTTGACAAATATTCACTGAGCACCTATTGCATGTCTGATAATGTCATAAACACTTTAGACACATCTGTGAATAAAACATACAAAAATACTTGCCTTCATGGAGCTTATTTTCTAATGTAATCCTAGGCAATGAGAAGAATGAATCAGTATAGCATTATATACTTTTTTTTTTAGATAGGCACAAAGCTGAGCCTAGAGTCAGTCTATCAAGCACTATAGAAGAGTCATAGAGCATTTGAAAAATAAGTCACTATAAACCTTCTCTTTCTGCTAGTAATCAGTTATTTTACAAGCCAGTGTTGTCTAGCACTTTAAATTTTCAAAGCATCAAAACACGTCAACACGACTGATCTTTTCAACTTCTATTATACTATTATACCATTGAGAAAAGGACACAGAGAGGCTAAGTGATCTACGTAACATTACACAGCTCATCAGAAACCAGTGCCATACTGTTTTTCTAAGTTAGTGGAAAATGCATGAGACTTCAATCTAGAGTAGAGAAGCCTGTCTAAGCATCAAAAGAACAAAAACCTAGGAAAGCTCATAAACTTTCATGCAACTTCAGGGATGGAGGTGACCTCAACAGTAATGACTATATAAAGCTCTTCCTTCACCACTACCTCCAAGCTACCTAACCCAGCCATCTTATGTTCATTCAGTGGTTTAAGGATCCCTTGCCCAGCATCTGTCTCAGAAGCCTGGCTTCTGCTTCTAGCATCTACTTAATGACCTCTTGAGCCAGAGATTCAGCAGCAACTGGTTTCCATCTTGACACATTGATAATATGTCAGAGTTAAAGTTAAGGAGTTGCTAAGTATTTCTGGCCACAAGAGGAATATGGAATATTAAGCTGAAACGATATCTAAAAAGTGCCATCTTAAAAAACACCTCAACCACACTCCGCCCACAACGGAAAAAAATTTAAAAAGGAACATCCGCTCAATTCAAGTGACATTTTTTCCAGATCAGCAGAAATATTAATTGTTTTATGATCATGACTTTCTAGGCTTCCATAAGGCAAAGCAATAACAAATCTTCAAAGTCTGTCAAGTGTTTGGGCCATGGCTCATGATACAATGACTAGCAAATTATTGCCTTAAATCTGACTTAATGCAAAGGGCAACTGGCCTAAAGTCAAGCGACATGACCGCTTATCTCATTTTTGTGTTTTATTAAGTGCAGGATCCTGATTGGTAACATTGAGCTAGAGACATGCATGGATAATCTCGTTTATTCCTAAAAATAGCTGTTTGATGGTAATATCCCTATTTTTCTGCTGAAACAAACTGAGGCTCAGAGAGGTCAAGTAATTTTCCCAACATCACATAGCTATTAAGAGCAGAACCAGACTAAGGACCCAAGTTTTCCTATGACTCCAAGACCATGCCCATTTGATTAGTCTTCATCCAATTCACAGAAAATGAGCATAATGACACCCACCCAGTCTTTCTCCCAAAGCTGTTGTGAAATCAAGTGAGCTAATACTTACTTTAGAAGCTTTTTGAAAAAAAATCCATAAATATTTATTGAAATCTTATTTCTGCTTAGTACTTAGTTGAGTATTAATATAATAGTTGAATTCTAAAGTCTAAAGTACAGCCTTTACCCAAGTGCAGGTCATTATCATTGTTAATGTGTACATAATAATAATGACAGTAATAAGTAACTTTCCTTATGTTTTAAGTACTGAGAACTTCTGGAAGCATTATAAGCAGAAGTACCATTAAACTCTCTACATTATCAATGACTATTACTGTGAAGATATTACTATCATAGACATCCACAATGATCCAAAAGCTGTGATTGAATGTCTGGACTAACTGTCAAAATGCAGTCCAAGTATTCAGTCTAGCTCCTCTACTGATAATCATTTATAAGCCACTTACCCTCTCTCTCCCTTCACCTTCTGTCTTTAATATAATAGAAAAAGAGTAACCTGCCATTAGGAGTGCTGTTGAGATACTGCAGCTCTCAGAGACTGGCTCTAAGACATGCTGAGCCCATTAAATGCACTGTAAAAGTCCCAAGTGGTATTAATGCTTAACTTTTACATACAGTATGCTACAGGAGAAACAACTACACAGAAAATAACAATGCTAAGGGCCCTTCCTGCTAGGCCATTATAACTAAGAAGAAAAAGCCAATTGTTCCCTTTGTATAGCTCATCATAGCATGTGGTAGGGATTCTTTCATTGTGTAATGTTTTTCTGGAGTGATTGAAAGTTAAGAATATGCTTGACTAGATTAATTTCCACTTTCCACAGAATTTAACTAAACATCTTTAAAAGTACAGTTAATGGGAACTTTGAAAGATTATCCAACTATTGACAAGCCCATGATGATAGGATGATCCCTGTGGATAAAGCACAATACCATGTTCACTCATAAGTGGGAGTTGAACAATGAGAACACAGGGACACAAGCAAGGGAACATCACATACCGGGGCCAGTCGGGCGCGGGGAGGGAGGGTGGCGCAGGCCGAGGGGTGGAAGAGCATTAGGACAAATAGCTAATGAATGTGGGGCTTAAAACCTAGATGATGGGGCCGGGCATGGTGGCTCATGTCTGTAACCCCAGCACTTTGGGAGGCCAAGATGGGCAGATTACGAGATCAGGAGATCTAGACGATCCTGGCTAACACAGTGAAACCCCGTCTCTACTAAAAATACAAAAAAATTAGCCAGGCGTAGTGCTACATGCCTGTAATCCCAACTACTAAGGAGGCTGAGGCAGGAGAATGGCTTGATCCTGGGAGGCAGAGGTTACAGTGAGCCAAAATTGCACCACTGCACTCCAGCCCGGGCTACAGAGCGAGACTCTGTCTCAAAAAACAAACAAAAAACCTAGATGATGGGTTGATAGGTACAGCAAATCACCATGGCACACGTATACCTATGTACCAAACCTACATGTTCTGCACATGTATCCCAGAACTTAAAGTAAAATTAACAACAAAAAAAGCACAATGCCAAAGAAACTCGAGATATGTGAAAGAAATTAAATACCAAATAAAAGGTACCACAACTTCTATTTTATACAGGCCAGTAAAATGAGTTCAAATTGTTGAATTTTCATGTAAGAATGCTCAAAATTTCTACTACTTAGGATAGGTAAAATATACTCATTTTCTTTAGTACTTTCCTTCTATTTCTCTTGTTATTCTTTCTGATGAACAGGACTGGTAAAATTTAGAGCTGAAGAATACCAATAAATTAGAGGACCTGCCATTTTGTCTGGAAAGATACATTTTTCAGGGATATTTGACAGCATTGCCCACAACTTCTCTCCTTACTAGGGCATTTTAATGAGCATTTGTGTCTTTAGCTTAATCCTCAGGACTGCTTTCTTAAGTCATTGGTAGCTTCATTTTACAGATATGAGGCTCAGAAGATTAAGCTGCCTAAAGATGTCCAGCATATAAATTTTTATTCTGTGAGCATCGAATGCTGTTGTCAAAACCCAAACTATACACATGAACGAGCTTGTTTTATGTGCTTAGGTCCTGTGTCAATGTTGTGGGTAGTAGTGGGTTGCAGAAGAAAATCTCACTTCTTAGTTCCCCAGGCAATCAGTGGCAGCATTTACCAATAAACATAGTGATGATCCCAAACCTCTTCACATATATTATTTATTTTCCATTTTTACTTTTCTGTTACGTGCCAAAGGGGAAAAAAGAAGCCAAGCTGAGAAGAGAAATTCTAACTTTGAAAATCTAGTTTATTCATTCTATCTTGGCCTTAGCAGAAAACTGTTATAGAATCTTAGAAAGTAACCATTGAAACTTAAAGATGATCTGGCCTTGGCTTCATATTTTACACATCAGGAATCTGAGCCCCTATAGAAACTAAATGATTGCCCCTAGGTTACAAAGATTGTTAAGGGCGGCTTATACTGATGACAACCCCCCAAAAAGAGTTCTCTCAAACTCAGTGCCTTGTCAGTTGCAGCTTCACCATTAAGTAATTGTTAGCACACCTTGCATTGACTAGCAGGTGTTTCATAAACAATGATGCAATTTTGTGCTCTAAACAATGTATTTCTCTAAAATGCTATGCAGAAGCTATCCTTGCACAGAATGTATCATTTGTGTGCCACCTACACAAACAACTTCAAAATACTTTTCTCCAATAAAGAGGCTATTCTTTTTCCACACAAAGCATTTCAAGGGTCGCTCTAAGCAATTCACTTTGCATAGAAACTGGTAATAAACTGAGTTTTGATTCACTATGAGCCTAAAAACATAAGTCATGTTAAGGCTCATAACATGGCAATCACCCCATCATTTCACATTTTAGAAACTATAGCATAAGACACAATTAATTCTGAGAGGAAAAAGTAGATATGCAACTTTTTAAAGAAGTGACATGTAAAATCATATGCAATGAGATAAATTTCCTTCCCATCACTGAATTCAAAATAGCATAAGCTTTAGAGAGTTCCTTTTTGAATTTATTATGCATTTTCTCTGAAAGTTTTTGAAAAAAAGAGGTCTATGAATAGAATCATTTGACTGGTTACTCCATTATGCTTATTGACCAATCAGATTCTAGAAATTAAGATAAAGGATTTAGTATTTAATTTTTTAAGGTACCAGCCAGAGTCTATAAGGAAACTAAAGGTTAGGCTTACATTATTCTAAGCAAATTAATGCAGGAACAGAAAGCCAAATATCGCATGTTCTCACTTACCAGTGGAAGCTAAACAATGGATACTCATAAAGATGGCATCGGTAGACACTGGGGACCACAGACGGGGGACAAGAGGAGGACAAAGGTTGAAAAACTATTGCGCACTATGCCCAGTATCCGGGTGAAAGGACCAAGCGTACTCCCAACCTCAGCATCACGCAAAATTCCCAGGTAATAAATCTGCACATGTACCGTCTGAATCTAAAATAATTGTTGAAAGTATTAAATACAATTTTTTTCTTACAAAAATTTTTTACAGATTTGGCTTAAACAGTGGTCCATCTTAGTATCAAAGGCTTAAGTAGGCAGTGTTATTTTCTATTTTCTTTTTGAATTCTCATCTTTAAAAAGGAAATATAACCTATAATTTTAATGACCTTTGCTATCCAGAAAATTGTGGTTCCTTTACCTTATTACTTTGTAACCTTTTACACGTTAGCTTACTCTTTGCTTCCACCTAGTGTATGGTAGGTAGTATAGCAACATTTTTTTAATTGCGTATTTGCATAAAATGTTCTTGAAAAAGAACACATGGATTTTGTTCCTTTTGTCTTGTAATTTAAAAAGTATAGTATTTTTTTTCTATTCTAGGGGAATGAAATTAACACACTGAAAAAATAAGACTACAATTAATATACGTTCCTATTCTTAGAAGACCTATAAGCATTGTTTTTACAGCATCCTCTAACAGCCTATGGCATCTTTCAGAACGAAACATTACTTTAGCAAACTTACAATGCATTGATGTACACATTTATAAAGTGTGACAACTCAAAGGAACCCCAGACACCATTCAAGTACTACTCTTTTATTTTTCAGATGAGGACATTGAGGCCTGAGGGATACAATGACTTCTTCAAAGTCACAACATCAGTATTAGTAAAGGCAGGACTAGAAATGAGGTCAGCTGGCTCCCAATCCTGGGTGCCTTTTACCATATACCCTGCTTTTTGGATTAGATGTCAGAGTTAGTGTTCTAAAATGAATCATGTTAGATTAATAGAAAATTACCTTTAAATAGCTTTATAAAATCACTCTCTCAAAATTAGGCTAGCTCCCACAAGAACCAATTTTTCTACATTGAGGACAAACAATGATGCATCTTATCTTATGAAAGGAAAATTAATAGTGAGGTATGAGAAGTTACATTTTTATTTTTATTTAAACTCATTATAGCATAATTTTTTTCTTTTGAGACACACCTAATGATCTTCTCTCCCTAGACCTGAATTTTTTTTTGAGACAGAGTCTCACTCTGTCACCCAGGCTGAAGTGCAGTGGCGTGATCTTGGCTCACTGCAACCTCTGCCTCCCAGGTTCACATGATTCTCCTGCCTCAGCCTCCCAAGTAGTTGGAATTACAGACACCTGCCACCATGCCCAGCTAATTTTTGTATTTTTAGTAGAGACAGGGTTTCACTATGTTGGCCAGGCTCATCTTGAACTCCTGACTTCAAGAGATCTGCCCTCCTCAGCCTCCCAAAGTTCTGGGATTACAGGCGTGAGACACTGTGCCTGGCAAGACCTAAAAAATTTTTAAAGTTGCTAATAATCTACAATAACAAATCTAAATGTATTAGCCAGCTTGAGTTGCCATAATAAAAATACCACAGATGGAGTGGTTTAAACAATGAATATTTGTTTTCTCACAGTTTTGGAGGCTGGAAGTTCAAGATCAGGTTGCCAGAATGGCTGGGTTCTGGGGACTCTCTTCTTGTTTTACAGAGGACCACCTTCTTGCTCCATACAGCCTTTCCTCGAAGGATGTGTGTGTAAATCTCTCTCCCTTTCTTTTCTTATGAGGCCACAGTCTTATTAGATTAGGTCCCCATTTATATGACCTCTTTTAACTCTATCTCCTTACAAATACCTACCTTTTCCATGCATTGCTCATGAAAGATGTGTGTTAATAATGCCATTTTTTGTCTTTGGTAAAATCTCAAAACTGTAGGACACAAATCTTAAGAATGTTGATATTTGAGTGGACCTTTCAACACTTTCCATTCTATATTTCAAATTTTATAGAAGAGGAAACTGAAACCCCCTAATAATGATATTGTTCCTCTTGATTTCAAAAATGCTGTCACACTTTTTCATTATCTCTTTACATCATTTCTGTGAGGAATACTTGGGTAGGTGTGTTACTATTATGATTTTATCCATAAGGAAACAAAGCACACCAGAAGCTACGCAGCACACTCCGGGGCCCAAAGTCCCAAAGATCGAGTCACATATATGTAAGTGGAAGCATGAACCAACAAGAATTGCCACTGCATATGTCCGAACCCAGTCAATCAACCACAAAACCATACTATCAGGGTATCTGTAATTAATTCAAACTAAAATGGAAATCTAAACTTTAATTAATGCCATGCAGAAATGCAGTATCATAAAGAGCAGCTAGTAGAATGGGGAGTAGAAAGGAATGAGGACCAACAGCACAACATGGACAGAGCCACAGAAACACCACACAGGGTTTCATGGCTTAACTCTTCATATTTGTCCAAGGGCTTTGGCACATGGTGCCTCTTGTGCCCTCCACAATCACACAGTGCAACAAGTAACCAGTTCTCAACTGCAGATAAGAAGACAGCCCATGGCTGGGTGCAGTGGCTCATGCTTGTACTCCCAGCACTTTGGGAGTCCAAAGTGGCAGATCACGAGGTCAGGAGATCAAGACCATCCTGGCTAACACGGTGAAACCCCGTCTCTACTAAAAATACAAACAAAATTAGCCAGGAGTGGTAGCTGGCACCCGTAGTCCCAGCTACTCGGGAGGCTGAGGCAGGAGAATGGCGTGAACCCGGGAGGCGGAGCTTGCAGCCAGCCGAGATCGCGCCACTGCACTCCAGCCTGGGTGACAGAGTGAGACTTCATCAAAGAAAAGAAGAGAGGAGGAGGAGGAGGAGGAAGGAAGGGGGAGGGGGAGGAGAGGAAGGGAGGGGGAGGAGGAGGAGGAGGAAGACGAGGAAGGGGAGGGAGGAGGGGGAGAGGGAGGAGCAGGGGAGGGGGAAGGGGGGAGGGGGAAGAGGGGAGGTGGAAGGGGGGAGGGGGAGGGGAGGAGGAGGAGGAGCCACCATAGGATGGTGTGAGGGCCTAATCCGAGGTCACAAAGAGTTTCTCCACTCCCTTTCTAGTGCTCATCACACAGCCACACGGCCTGTCCTAGCTGGACCAAGTATGAAATCAGACATTCCCCATGTTTGAGGGCTGGGAAGATTATTGTTTTCTGAAAACTCAAAAGCTTGTTTTTTTGAAAAATACTCCCCTTATAGCAGTCAGGGTCCTGTCAGGAAGCTGAATCCAACTCAGGTGGTTCAAGAGACTTCCCTGAATTTTATTTTCAGATGTGTTGCAGCGTTAAGGGAAGCAAGAAGTAAAATAGACTCCTGGAGGTCATCAGGAAGGAGAGGTTTTTGCCACTCCTAGAGTCAACGGGAAGGAAATACTGTTTGTGAGAGCCCAGTGCGAACTGAAACTGTGAAGCTGTGAGAACAGGAGTTGTTGTCTAAAGGAGACAGCACCTTCCAGAAAACATGACCCAGGGCAGGGAGGAAAATACACTGACTTCTCTTTCCTCCCACCCTCTGGTCTCTTGCTGGTGCCTGTCACTAACTAAACTTTATCAGAATCCACCAGTAGGAGATCTTAGGGGAGGAATGGAGAAGGGTCAGCTCCCTGGGCCGAGAGAAGGACAGGAGGAAAATAACAGACCTGTGGAGCAGGTAGAAAAGGGCAATAAGCTGCATATCCTTTATCTTTAAAAGTGCTTTCTATTAAACAAAAAATGCTTTGGAATGCTAGTAATCAAACCTTTAATAATTCCGTATTTTACTAAAACTGTAAGTGATTTACTAAAACTACACACAGATACACATAAACTAGATAGATGATAGACAGACTTTCTTCAAATCATTGGTAACCAAAAATAAAACAGATACAAGTTATTGTTTGCCAGAGGAGTCAGAAAACAAATAACAACTTGATTTACCCAATTTACATAGAGCCACACATCCCAATATGTGGAAAGGTGGATAATTAACCGCATGTTTCATGGGAATGTGGTAGTCGGACTGTACGGTCTTGCTAAATAAAGATGGAACTGCTGCTGCAGCACACAAAAAACTATGGGAAACATACTGCTAGATCTAAAAGCTCCTGGGGTGAGTGTAAAGAAAACAGAGTGGACGTGTGTAGCAAGCAGAGGAAGTTTTGCTGGCAAGTACTAGCAGTAACTGTGGCTTCACCACTTTCCTTTCACCTAGGGAAATCATCCCAGGATGCAGAGTGCTGACCAGGTCACGAGAGGGATTGTCAAACCTTCCTCTAGTCCCCCAGAAGAGCTGGCCTGGGAGATTAAATTAAGTCTATGTCACAGTTTAATATCATTTTATGCCTGCTTTCCAAACTCTCTTGTCTACATTTTGCCATCAAGGAAGATAGGAAATAAAATTACAATTTGAATTAGATACAAAGGGGACTAGAAATTATACCTTTATCCAGTTTGAAGAAGGATGTGTGGGTTGGGTTTTTTTGTTTGTTTTTTGTTTTTTGTTTTTTTTTCCAGTAGAATCTGAAGCAAAATATTTTAGTCTTATGAAGTTGGACTAAACCTCCCAGGTTGTACCAAAAAAAAAAAAAAAATACCTCTCTTCCCTCTCCCTCTTCCTTCTTCCCCCACCTGTGAGCCCCCCTCACACACACACTTCTCTCAACTTCTGTTGCCCACTACTCCTATGATCTTCCCATCCAGCCTCTCACTACCTGCCCTAAACTCACTGCCACCTTCCTTTGAGACCATGGTTGCTACCCTGCATTCTTCAGCGATGCCCTGCTCCTTTCTCCCCCAAATTTACTTCCTTTCCTTCTACTAGTTTTCTTAGACTAGAAAAATGACCTCAGAGCACAGCTTCGAAGAAAGTGGCTGCTTAAAGTTAAGTGTATTATAGCCCTCAGTACCCAATTGCTCTGAATGTAAGCCTAATGCCGGGCTGGCAAAGGATTCTCTATAAATTCTTGCAAAGGTATTGGACTGGAGCAGCCACTCCTGAAAGCTTTTACATGACTTAATAAAATAAGGAATGTGTACTTTGCTTCTTTCTTCCAAAGGTGCTTGTAACTAATTAAAGAGGCAGAAAAATGCTACACTTGTTTAGCACTTGCTTAGTGTAGCATTTCTCTGCCTCTTCAATTAGTTATAATTAGTTTTTAAATGGAAATGTCCTTGTTTAGATGGAAATGATATACAGCACTTATAATAACTGAGGTGAGTGCTGCTGGCTTTGAAGACCCCTGCTGCCACCTGGCTAATTCTCCCTCCGCTTGAAGATTTGAGTCTGTGTCATCTTCTTGGACTCTTTACTGGTACTGCATGACCAGGCTGAGTTCCTTTCTGGACTCACAGGCAGATCTGTGGATGAGCTCCTTAGCATGAGCACCTATTGCCAATGAAATAGCTCCAGGATATTGTTCATTTTGCATCTTAGCATGTAACACAATGTCTGCGTTACAGGGTGGAAATGCAAATTTCATCATGAATTGAACTAACGGTCAAAGAAGCAAGAAGAATTACCATATTAAGTAGGCATGCCACCTAGTATTCAAAATTATAATCAATGCGTTCATGTTAATAAACCTCCCTAGATTTTAGGATACTATTTTCTTTTAATGTAGTAACTGAGTATAAAATATTTCAGTAATGCTGCTTATCTAAATACATCTTGTAATCTCACGGCGTTATATAGCATCAGATTACAAAGGATGGCATGGATCCTACTATAAATGTTATGTGGTAATTCCCATCATGATTATTATTTGTGTAATATTTTATCTGCATTTGCACTTAGTTGCCAGTATCATCTGCATTACAGATTGAGGTAATTCTTAAATCTGCACAGTCTGGGATAAAGACACTCTAGTATAGAGAATAACTGTTTATGTCCTAACTGGATCTCCTGAACAATATGCAAAAGAAGGCTATGCAGAATTTTGAATACTGTCTTTGCTGAGTGACTCTTATCTGAATAGTACGTCAAACTAATGCATGGTGTGTGCTTTGTTAAGGGCTTTGGAGCCAGCAATAGGAAAGAAGAGCTGAAGAATCTATTTTCCCTTGTTTCCCACTGATAAGGCTCATTAAAGTAAATAGGAGTGAAGCATACACACCAATGGGAGCATACATCCCCAGGGTTCTGTCTACTCTAAAAATTGGACTCATCATAAAAGCTGTGTAACTCAGCCTTTTGTGAAATCTACTTTATTGATTTTACCTTTATTGCCAATTTTATGTCTGTTTTAATTTTAATTCCTGCCATTTGACATTTGGTACAAACAATAATTTTGAGAACATTTTATCCACAATTTTTCCCAGTGTTCATAAGTTACACATTTATCTAAACAGGCTTTAAAATACGAAAGGAAAGGTAAGAACTGGGGTTGGTCAAGTGCAAAAGTTGAAGGTGAGACTGTTCCTTACCCTGTTGCTCTGTCTTTTGGCATGAACAGAGGAAAATGCCAAAGCCTTTAAAAGACTCCTGGACACAGTGTATTTTTCCAAATATACAGCGGTTGTTTGCAGTTAGCTTTAGTATAAATATTAAGGTCTTAACTACAGTAAGAGCAGATTATGTAGCTTTGTCCTTATATGACTTTTTCTACTATTCTATCAGCTACCTCTATCAACCAGTATTTCTGTGCTTAGCCAGACCAATAACTGACCTTCAGAAAGATGGCCCTGAGCTGGGCTGCAAGATCCTAAAGCGCATTCTGTAAATACAAACATGTATTTACATATGTGCGCACGCGCGCGCGCACACACACACACACACACAGTTACATGACACTCTGTTTCTATCAGAAACCAAGGAATTTCATAACACAAAGTATCTTTGAAAAATTTTTATGTTACCATCATGAACAGTACACATAACTAAATTATTTTCTTTCCTCACTGTTAAATAACACTTCCTGACCTGTCAGCTTCTAAATTGTCCCTTCTGAAACATTCTGTGTCCTCTCACTAACATAAGAGAAGATGAATTGTTCCCGTGAGGTAAATACACAGCACCGGGAACTTGCCCTTCTTGCTTTACTGTCACTGCTTGTTTCATTGCTGCTTTTCTCCATCAACTCCAGCAAACAGAGGCTATGGCTGTGTTTTAGTCATGCACAAAGATGGTGTAAATATAACGCATGCTACAACAGCAAAAGCAGATATAACAAGAGAAAAAAAGATAATTGCATTTCATCAAAATTTAAAAATTTTGTATTTCAAGGATGCCATCAAGAAAATGAAAAGACAACCCACAGAATAGGAGAAAGTATGTACAAATTATATATCTGATGAAGAAGTTGTATCCAGAATATATATTTTTAAAAAACTTCTCACCACACAACAGTGAAAAGACAAATCATCAGATTTCAAATGGGTAAAAAATTTGAATAGACGCTTTTCCAAAGAGACATACAAATGGCCAAAAAGCACAAGAAAATAAGTGCTTAACATCGTTAGCCTTAGGAAAACAAAGACCAAAACCACAATGAGATACTATTTGATATCCACTAGGACAGCTGTAATCAAAATTATAGACAATAACAGTTATGGCAAGGATATGGAGAAAGTTGAATTCTCATACATTGCTGGTGAAATGGTGCAGCCACTTCAGAGAGAAGTTTCCACTACTACGTCTATACCAAAATGAAATGAAAATATATGCCAACAATCATCTGAGCCTTCAGTGTGTTGTCATCTTTCTGCTGGTAGAGGGTCTTGTCTGGATGTTGATGGCTGCTGATTGAGCAGGATGGTGGTTTCCGAACGTTGAGATGGCTGTGACAATTTCTTAAAAGAAGACAACAGTGAAGTTTGCCAAATCAATTAACTCTTCCTTTTAAGAAGTATTTATTTGTAGCATGTGATACTGTTTGATAGCATTTTACCCATACCAGAACTTGTTTCAAATCCTGCCACTGCTTTATCAACTAAGTTTCTGTATACTCTAAATCCTTTGTTGTCATTTCAGCAATGTTTACATCATCTTCACTAGTAGTAGATTCCATCTCAAGGGACCAATATCTTTACTCGTTCATAAGAAGCAACTTCACATTCATTAAAGTGTTATCATGAGATTACAGCAAGTCATTCACATCTTCAGGCTCCAATTCTAATTCTAGTTCTCTTCCTATTTTCACCACATCTGCAATTACTTCCTCCACTAAAGTTCTGAACCCCTCAAAGTCATCCATGAGTATTGGAATCAACTTCTTCCAAACTCCTGTTAATGTTGCTAGTTTGACCACCTCCCATGAATCACAGGTGTTCTTAATGGCATATAGAATGGTGAATTCTTTCCAGAAAGGTTTCAATTGACTTTGCCTAGATCCATCAGAGGAATCACTATCTATGGCAGCTACAGCCTTACAAAAATACATTTGTTAAATAATAAGACTTGAATGTCAAAATTCTCCTTAATTCATGGACTACAGAATGTATGTTTTATCAGCAGGCATGAAAACATTAATCTCCTTGTGCATCTCCACCAGAGCTTTTGGGTAATGAGGTGCATTGTCAATGAGTAGCAATATTTTGAAAGGAATCTTTTTTCTGAGCAGTAGGTCGCAACAGTAGGTGTAAAATATTCAGTAAACCATGCTGTAAACAGAGATGCTATTATCAGCCTTCATTGTTCCATTTGTAGAGCACAGGCAGAATGGCTTTAGCATAATTCTTAAAGGCCCTAGGATTTTCAGGATGATAAATGAGAATTGGCTTCAACTTAAAGTCACCAGCTGCATTAGCCCCTAACAAGAGTGTTAGCTTGTCCTTTGAAGTTTTGAAGTCAGGCATTGACTTCTGTCTAGCTAAGTCAGTCCTAGATGGGCACCTTCCTTCAATATAAGGCTATTTTATCAACATTTAAAAACCTATTTTTTAGTGTAGCCACCTTCATCAATATTAGCTAGATCTTCTGAATAACATGCTGTAGCTTCTACCAGCACTTGCTGCTTCACCTTACCCTTTAACATTACAGAGATGGCTCTTTCTTTAAACCTCATGAACCAACCTCTGCTAGCTTCAAACTTTTCTTCTGCAGCTTTCTCACCTCTCTCAAGTTTCATAGAATCAAAAAGAGTCACGGCCCTGCTCTGGATTAGCTTTTGGCTTAAAGGAATATCGTCTTGTTTTTCTATCCAGACCACTAAAACTTGCTCCATATCAACAATAGAGTTGTTTTGCCATTTTTTTATTTTTATTTTTTTTGAGATGGTTGAGTCGGAGTCTTGCTCTGTCACCCAGGCTAGAGTGCAGTGGCACAATCTTGGCTCACTGCAACCTCCACCTCTCAGGTTCAAGTGATTCTCCTGTCTCAGTCTCCTGAGTAGCTGGGATTACAGGCTCCTGCCACCATGCCCAACTAATTTTTGTATTTTAGTAGAGACAGGATTTCGTCATGTTGGCCAGGCTTATCTCGAACTCCTGACCTCAGGTGATCTGCCCACCTCGACCTCCCAAAGTCCTGGGATTACAGGCATGAGCCACTGCACCCAGCTCTGTTTTGCCTTCTTATCATTTGTGTGACCACAACGGATTTTTTAAATTCCCTTCAAGAATTTTTCTTTGCATTTACAACTTGGCTGTTTGGTGCAAGAGGCCTAGCTTTCCACTTATCTTAGCTTTCTACATGACTTCCTCACTAAACTTTATCATTTCTAGCTTTATATTTAAAGTGATTTGGACAGTTTAAGTGAGACTCTTTCTTTTACTTAAACACTTAGAGGTCATTGTAGGGTTGTTAATTGGCCTAATTTCAATATTGTTGTGTCTTGGGGTATAGGAAGTCCTAGAGAGAGAGATGTGGGCAGAAGTCAGTGAGTGGAGCAGTCAGAATACATACAACATGTTTCAATTAAGTTCACCATCTTATATAGGAGTGGTTTGTGGCACCCAAAAACAATTACAATAGTAACATCCGGGATCACTAACCACGGACTATCATAAAATACATAATAATGAAAAAGTTTGAAATATTACCAGAATTACCAAAATGTCACAAAGAGACAGAAAGAAGCATATGCTGTTGGAAAAATGGCATTCATAGACTTGATGTAGGGTTGCCACAAACCTTCAAAAAAACCATTATCTGCAATGCACAATAAAGCAAGATGCAATAAAACAAAGTATGTCTGTACATGAATACTCATAGAAGCATTGTTCATAACTAAAAGAGGTACACCCAAAGGTCCATCATCTGATGAATGGATAAACAAAATGTGGTATATACATACAGAAGAAAACTATTGTAATAATAAAAGGCATGAAGTACTGATGCATGCTACAGCATGAATGAACCTTTAAAAATAATACTAAGTGAAATATGCCAAACATTTTTAATGATACAATTTATATGACATGTTCAAATTAGACAAATCTATAGAGATAGAAAATAGATGAGTAGTTGCCTAGAACTGGGGACTTGGGAAGTATGTATAGTGCATGATAATGGGCATGGAACTTCTGTTTAAAAATGACAAAAATGTTCTGAAATTGAATGATGGTATTTGCACAACTCTATATGTACACTAAAAACCATTGCATTGGTATGCCTTAAATGAGTGAACTTTGCTGTATATAAATTATATCTCAATAATTGTTAGCACATATATATATATATACCAAATGAACAGTTCACATGTCAGTTTTCTTCTTTCTCTTACATCCAAGTCCCTGGGGTAATCTTATGGATGGGGAAAGGAAATATGAAAACTCTCCAGTGTTTGTGATAATTGAGAGCTAAAACAACTGAGACATTTATAACTCTCATAGTGTTGCTTTCTGGCTCCCTTTAGGGGATACGAAAAAATGACTTTCCCTGGTTCAGCCTGAGAAAAAGCTATCTGGCAAGTTGTCAAAGTTCATTTACACACAAAGGAATAAATAGATATAAAAGAAACCCTAAAGAGTTAAATATCTAGAATTGTGTCGTCTAACACAGTATCTACTAACCTCACTGTATTAGTCCATTCTTGCACGGCTGTAAATACCTGACACTGGGTAATTTATAAAGAAAAGAGGATTGTTTAATTGGCTCATGGTTCTGTGGGCTACACAGGAAGCAGCATGGCTTCTGCTTCTGGGGAGGCCTCAGGAAGCTTCCAAACATGGTGGAAGGCAAAGGGGGAGCAGGAGCAAGTGGGGGAATGGTGGGGCGTGCTGCACACTTTTAAACGACCAGATCTCACGAGAACTCTCTCACTAACACCAGAACAGCACCCAGGGGATGGTGGTAAACCATTCATGAGAAATCCACCCCCATGAGCCAACCACCTCCACCAGGCCTGCCTCCAACACTGGGGATTACATTTCAACATAAGAGATTTCGGCAGGGACAAACATCTAAACTATAACACTGATGTAACTATTAAGCATTTGAATTTTGGCTAGTCTAAGTTGAGTTGTGCTCTAAGTGTAAAAACACAGTGGACATTTTTTAAAAGTAAAATATATCATTAACAGGCTTTTAAATATTGGTTAGATGTTGCAATAATAATGTTTGGGGTATATCGGGTTAAATATATTATTAAAAATAATTTCACTTGTTTTTTATTTTTTATAATGTGGCCATTAGAATATTTAAAATTTTCTATGTGGTTCACATTATATTCATATTGAATAGCCCTGGCCTAGAAATTTGAGTACTAAACAAAGCCACCAGAGTAGCCAGTGAAAAATCCTAGGAACATGGAGAGACTTAGGACAAAAAGGATGCTTCACTATAAAGATATTGAAAGAGAGGTATAAAATGGTAAGAAATAGAAAATGCAAAGCTCCTACTTATGCACTGTTCCTCTCTCCCTTCCTCTCTACAACTTTGCAAATCCCAAGAGACAGATCTAAATCTAGGGCTTCAAGGATCTGCATGAACTATATCAGCAAAAAACAATAAAAATACAAATAAACGGGCTTTCTGAATATCTTAATGATTGCACTTATCATAGTTACTAGTTTACATCTATCTTGTCCTTTAAATTATTAGCTCCTTAAAGACAGTGTATATGTTTTACTCATCTTTGCACACACCCAACACATAGATGCTCAATAAATACTTGTTAAATTTGAGATACATAAGAAGGAATATAGTTGGCCAAATACTATTTGTTTTGTGTTTTTCTCAGATTTCTAAATCTGGAGTTATAAAACCTCATGGTATCTCTGATTAGTATAATAATTAATTTTAAAAATTGTCAAAGGAAAAATATTTGTATTTAACCTAAAAAAATGAATCTATGCTAGACTGTATCTTTAGATGAAGAAAGAAAAAAGGAGGTCTTAGTATCTAACAAGGAATGACCCAGGTCATACTGTCCAAAGTTTTGATAATTTTTAGTTTTATTGTTCAAGGGTTATCAACTATGATGTAAAATATTAAATAAACAAATGAATGGAAAATAATATGAATAAAATCCAAGCCAAGTCTGATGTCAGTGGGAGTTCTGAATACAGAACCAATCTGTTCTTGGCAGTTAGCCTGTATCAGGCTGTTCACTTATTAGTTTGCTTTAACTCAATTTCCTATTTTTAAACGCAATTTTTAATGTGCATAAGGACAGATGTTTATCCTGGAGAGTAAGTGATAGCAGTGTTGAAAGCAGCAGACATGTGTACCTCTGGGACATTTGTAACACAGAATATATTATTTCTGACACTTAAGAACCAACCAGCAGGAAGTTGGCCTCAGATTTTTATTGGCATCAACTGCTAATGGAGCTGATAAAGCTGATTTGTGGGAAAAGCAACTGCAATTGAAATGTGTGCAAATGCATTTACATTCATTTTTTTAACTAATGAATTCAACCTAGATTTCATAATTTTCTGCTTTGCTAAGCAATATCATAATCTGTGAACGGTCAAGTTCAAATCAAATATGTTTGTTTCTCTCTTACTGATAAAGCATATTGTTTTGGGAAACCAGAATCAAGTAACTTGCCATGAATAGAAGCCATTCTGAGAAATATCTTTTCTTTCTTTTTTCACTTCATTTAATTAATGCTGAGTAATTAACAACTGCTATCTAAAATAATTTTGCCATAACTTCAAGCCAATAAATCAGGCAAATACAGAAAATAGTAGTGGAAAACTTCTTTTAAAATGCTAAGAATATAAATATTTTAACTGTCTCATTTTCTTGTTTTAGGGGAAAAAAAAGGTACACTTGAAACAGATTTATTATCCCCTGGCAAAATTTAAAAGTAATTGCCATTCAAAACTATCTAAAATATCAACATGATTTAAAAGAGTTTTAGCCCTGATATTAACGTGAAGTTTCTTCTATATGGTGAGTACAATTAGTAACACAATACCAATGGTGGTAAAACCACAATACAGCACAGAAGCCATGAAAACTAGCATTACAGCATTGAACCAAAGGAAAAGACAACTAGTGGCCATTTGGCAGACATGTTTGTTTACAAAGAGTTAAAGTATGCAATTCTAAAGACTTTGAATGACTTTTTTTCTATTTATTTTTACCATGACCTTTCTGTACACAGAATTCTATCCCAAATTAAATCAGAATCTCCTGTATCTGATTACAGAGTCATTAAATTTTAGCATCCCTTCAGTCTGAAGGTTCTTTATCAGTAGCCCCAACCTCCCCTTCAGTGAGGGATGCTTTCAACACCACCACTGACATTTAGTCGTTTGACTTCTGGGTTCCTTCTGACAGTTGCCTATTCCATTTGAGAAAGTCCTAATAGTTAGAAAGTCCTTGTGTGCAGCAAAATATTCCTGCTGTTGCCTAATTCTATCTTATGGGGCTGGAAACTCTAAATCATTGATTTCTGTAATATTATTTTCTTCCATTTCTCCCATTTTTCAGTCTTCTTTTAAGCTCTTCCTCTTCCTCCTTGGTCCACCCCTTAAAGAACGATATTCCTTGGGGTTCCATCCTTGGCTCACTGCACTTTTCTCTTGACATGTTTTGTTTTAGAGGTGTCATCCTCCCTCATTTTTAAAAATATCACTTCATGACCTTGACTTTCAAATCAATATACAACATTGACACCTGTCTTGAGCTGTATGTAGTGTCGTGGTTCTCAAACTTTGGTGCTTATTAGAATTACCTGGGGAAGATTTTAATAGTCCTGATGCCCAGATGACACCTTCTACCAGCTTAATAGGAATTTCTGGGGGTGGCTCAGGCACCAGAATTTCTTACATCTCCCCAATTAATTCTAATGCGCACCAAAGTTTGAGAACTGGAGGTGGCGTGTTAGTAAAGGTTTAACAAGCAGCTCTCTGCAAGGAAGATGTGGGGAAGAAGTATCTGATTTGTAGCATTTGCTGATTTCACTGGTTTAATACCCCAACCACAATCAACTTCAAGATACCAACTTGATGTCAACCAGCTCTCAAAATTCCTGAAATTTAACAATGGGCTGTAGAACGTTGGTACAAACCAACTCCAGCATACCACTAGGACTGGGGTACCAGCGTATTCAGTTTCCTGATGAATGTGTTAGCCAAATTATCCAGTCAGAAATATATGTCGGTAGATTTTATTTCCAAATGCATTCTTATATGTGGGCCTAGTAAATTAAAAATATAGAGAGAGAGCAATAGAGTGTGAAATAGATGATAGATAAATGATGGATTGATCAATAGGAAGAAAACACAGACAGGAATGGATTGGGCTGATAAAATGAGCTAGGAAACCAAGAGTCTCATTCACTTGCTATTCCTTTTTGCCCCCTGTGGTGATACATTAAGGATTTCCATAAAAATCAGAAGGCCACATAGAGGGCATTTCAGAACCACTACCCTACAGAATAAAACCCACATTTCTCATCTTCGCATATGCATCCCCTTCACGGCCTGGCTCTATGGGCCTTTTCAGCCTCATTTCCTCCATCTCTCACCTCACATTTTAACATTATAAGCACAGCCAATATCCCAATGTTCACATCTTGTATTCTGCTTCCCCTTAAAAAAAAAAAAAAGCCTTCAATGATCCCACCATTCCCCTAAAATAGTCTTAGGTTTTGTAGCAAATTAAATGAAGCAGAAACTTCTTGCAGTCCCAGAAACATCTTTTTCCACTCCCTTTTCTCCCCTTAGTGAAGAAGTGAGGTCAGGGCTAATGCTATAGCCATTGAGATAGAAAATAATGGTTTATTAAAAATGAATGTCTTTTCTAGCCGGGTGCGGCAGTTCACATCTGTAATCCCAGCACTGGGGGAGGCAGAGGAGGGCAGGTCACCTGAGGTCAGGAGTTCGAGACCAGCCTGGCCAACATGGTGAAACCCCATCTCTACTAAAATTACCAAAATTAGCTAACAGTGGTAGTAGGTGCCTGTAATCCAAGCTACTCAGGAGGCTGAGGCAGGAGAATCGCTTAAACCTGGGATGTGAAGGTTGCAGTGAGCCAAGATCGCACGACTGTACTCCAGCCTAGGCAACAGAATGAGATTCCATCTCAAAAATACATAAAAAACAAACAAAAAAAAATGAATGACTTTTCCAAGATAACGAGTAGTTCTTTGAGAAATCTTTATACTGTTTCCCATAGAGGTTGTGCTAACTTACATTCACCAAAAGTGTATAAATATTGCCTTTTCTCTGCATCCTCATCAACATTTTTTAATTTTTATTTTTTTAATAATAGCCATTCTAACTATATAAGATAGTATCTCATGTGGTTTTAATTTGCATTCCTGATGATTAGTAATGTTGAGTATTTTTTCATATGGTTTGTTAAGCATTTGATATCTGCACTTGTATATCACAGCACTATCCACAATAGCAAAGATGTGGAATCAACCTAAGTGTCTATCGTGTGATGACCGACCAATGTTATAGATTGATAAAGACTGAGATAGATATATTTACACACACATATATATATGTACTTATGTGTGTGTGTGTGTGTGTGTGTGTATACATATATACAGTCAATACTATTCAGGCATTAAAAAAAATGAAATCATGTCTTTCTCGGCAGCATGTATAGCACTGAAGGCCATTATCATAAGTGAAACAACTCAAACAAAAAGGTAAATATTACATGTTCTCACTTATAAGTGGGAGCTAAATAATGTATACACATGAACATAGAGTATGGAATGATAGGCGTTGGAGCTGCAGAAGGGTGGAAGGTAAGAGGGGAGTAAGAAATGAGAAATTACTTAATGGGAACAACATACATTATTTGGGTGGTGGATACACTAAAAGCCCAGACTTCACCACTGTTCATGTAACAAAACTGCACTTTTATCCCTTAAATTTATACAGATAAAAAAAAAATGAATGCCCTGGTACTTATATATTCAAGTTATGCTAAGAGGAGATAGTTTAAAATATTTGGAGTGTCGTAAAGAGGAACACAGAAAAAGGCTGTATCTGTGGGTTCTTAGAGACCATGTTATTACTAAAATCAGAAGCTGGCTTAGGAGATATTGAGGGTGAGAAAGAGGAAAAGGAGACAAAAATTGAGTACCTCAAAGCTTTAGGAATCCTTGATCCTGAAAGATCCAAAGTGGTGTGGATCATGGGGAATAGAAGCAATCCCCTCACTCCCACAGCCATGTGTCTACACTTGTCTTTATCCGTGGCCTATGTAAATCTAGAGAGATATGTGCCCCACTTAAGCCAAAGGAGAGGTATAGGCTTCACCTATACTAGACAGAAAGTAGAAAATGAATAAACTTGATAAGTTTGAGGACCCAATATTCTTAATTTATAAACTAGGACTGAAAGAAAAGGTAACAAGGAAGATATTTCTTCCTTGCAAGAGCCCATCAAGCCGTAGTCTAAGTCTACATGCCCCAGTAGGAGAAGCACAGATGCGGAAATAGAACACCAAAGTCCAGGCATGGATCTGCTGTATACACGCTATGCAATCTCGGCTTTCCTGTCAAAAGAAATAGTAAAGATAAACACACTATGAAACTTTAAAGAGCTAGACCAGTGTTCCTCAGCCTATTGTTTTTTCATTATTACCCCCCTCCAGGTCCTTTTTTTTTAGGTATTTTTTTTTCCTAACTGACCCATCCAAGATACTTCAATACCATCAGTATACTGAATACATGTTTACATAGTATATGTATATCTGTGCTTTTATATACATGTATAAAGCCTTGGGAACAGTTTTACCCTCATCATTCTCAATGAGCTAAACAGAGGCTGATTTTACTATCATACCTTTGTTACCCAAGCAAGACAGGAGATTTGCAAAACTAATATAAGTAAAATGTTATGACATTTTAAATAATGCTAAAATGTAACATTAGAACTAAAAGCTTTTCAAAAGCATTCAGTAAGGCGCAAATACAAAAGACTTAAGTTCTATCACAGAAGCTAAACTAGGCCACCATTTGAATCCAAAATCTAAAATGTATGTATTTAGAGGCCTTGGTTTGAATAAACATGAAGATTATACTAGTATCTCACTGAAAATGGATGCAGTTATGGCAAGAAATGAGAACAAGGTATAAAGAAAAGCAAGCCAAATGCTAATAAGCTGCCCTGTTATAAATGCAGCAGACTTCTTTTGCAGGCATGATTTGCATAATAGGTGCCGTAATTTGTGGATGGCACCTCAGATAAAACATAAAATGTCTTTCAACCTTTGCAGTACAGTAGACTAAAAATATAGTGAACGAAATGCTAAATGAATTACTAAAACTTTATGGCATTTTATAGCTTTGTAAAGTAATTATGCTTCATAACAAGGAAAACTGAATATAATTTTGAAGAATTGAGGTAGACGCCCTCTTACTCGAAATATCTTCCGACATTTTATAACAAATTAGAGATTGACACAGCATAGTGACAACATTAGCAAACTACAGTTATTTTCTGCTTCAAGGTGGCATACATTGCTTTTTAAATATAAGAGCAGACATTCAAATGAGCTTCAGAAATTGACCAACACATAGGTTATTTTCAAATGTCCTCGCTAAAATCAGGAGAAATTTTTTTCCTGGAATTTCAATTATCCAGTTTAGTCTGGATGCTGACCCAGACAAGAAAGGCCATAACGGGGATAGGTGTAGGAGAGACAACTGACACAAAGATTATTTCTGTGCAGAATATGTATACTTCAAGAAAAGCTTACAGGTTAGCCATGATCGTTTGGTTAGAATCAGTGTAAAGACCAAAAAGACAGGCAAATTCTAATTTACTGGGTTAGAGAATTTAACACAATACAATATCATAAAATGTTCCGCTGATAGTATTTGGGTCATTCTGTTAAATTTTACTCCTGAAATCCACTTATTTGGCCGGACGCGATGGCTCAAGCCTGTAATCCCAGCACTTTGGGAGGCCGAGGCGGGCAGATCATGAGATCAAGAGATCCAGACCATCCTAGCTAACACGGTGAAACCCCGTCTCTACTAAAAATACAAAAACTTAGCTGGGTGTGGTGGCGGGCGCCTGTAGTCCCAGCTACTCGGGAGGCTGAGGCAGGAGAATGGCGGGAACCCGGGAGGCAGAGCTTGCAGTGAGCCGAGATGACGCCACTGCACTCCAGCCCGGGCGACAGAGCCAGACTCCATCTCAAAAAAAAAAAAAAGAGAGAGGAAAAAAAAGAAATCCCCTTATTTAACTGGCTATATCCTCTCTAAAATGATCTTTTATTTAAAAGGCCTTTCCACATAAAAGGGAACAAAGTACTGATACATGTTACAACATGGATGAGCCTTGAAAACATTATGCTAAGTGAAAAAAGACAGACACAGACACAAAAGGCCATATGTTGTATTCCATTTATATGAAATATCCGTACTAGGTAAATCCATAGAAACAGAAAGCCGATTAGTGATCCCTGAGGACAGGAGCCAGCGGGAAATGAGGAGTGACTGCTTAATGGGCATGGTATTTCCTTTGGGGTGATAAAAATATTCCAGAACTAGACAGTGGTGACTGTTGCACAACACTGTGAATGTACTAAATGCCACTGAACTATACACTTTAGAATGGTTTAAACAGCGAATTTTATGGTATGTGTATTTTACCACAGATGCAAAAGAGGCCTTTCTAATTTGTCTGGTTTGACTCATACAAAACTTTCTTCCAGATCTAGATTTTGTGAGTCCCTGAAGCTTTGCAATTTGGAGAGGCTGGTAAGAAAAATAATTCAGAATAGCAAATACAAAACACTTGTGGCTTCTCCAGGCAAAACGTATGTAAGTGAAGGGCCCTAAGGCTTGTCCTTCCCTGGCTTTATGACAGATACCTCTCAGTTCCTTCCCCAAGAACTGCAGAGAGGAGACTCCCATTCTCTGGCCTAAGTTCCCAGTTCAGTTAATACTTGCTCGCCTTCCCCGAGGTGATTTGGAAGGTCACCATTTTCTACAGCATTGGATCAATTTTCAAAAACTTCCCCTATTATCCAGGATGAGGAGCCGAAGGCCTGACATTGTTTGCCCAGGCTGAGTGTGCATACTTCCAGCTATATTGAACCCTAACCTATGTGTAAATTGCTCAACTTGAGAGTTGGTGGGCATGAATACATTGCTATATCATCAGTTGCTAAGTCATAACAAGGGTCATTATAGTGTGAAGATAGGGAAAAAAAAGGTTGGGTAAGTCAAAGTAAGAATCTATTAAGATGAATATGAGAAATAAATGTACCAGACTGAGTTACTGGAAATAACTCAGGTCAGGGAGTCATTCAGAGGAAACACAAGCTGCACAACCTTTACAGCTCCAAGACTGTGAAGCAAGGACAACTGAGAAACAGAGCCCCCGCCAAGCAGAGACAAGAGCTGAGCCTCACAGGCCCGCTTCTGACTGCCACGATTACAAATGGAACTCTTCATATATTTAAGACACTGCATGAGAAAAGCTTTAGAAAAATAAACAGTAGATAAGAGTGGAGCAATGCTAGTCTAGTTATCTTTGCCTTAAAGTAAGCTTTTGGCAGGAGGAGGGCTATATGTAGAAAAGGACAAAATTGAGGGTTATAAATAAAGTTGTTTGTATAATTTCACCTTTTCAGAACATCTTAGATTCTACCTACATTGTCTTTTGTGTGTCCTTCTCACACAGTGCGACTAAATTGGAGGCATTGACCATGTCCATCTTCTAATCTGCCTCACCTGATAGCTATTTCTGCACAGGAGGATACCTCCTGTCTGCATTCCTTCAATATCTATTGAGGAAGATTACATCCAGGGTCCTGTTCTATATACTGAATAAAACAGACAGAACATCCCTGCTTTCATGGAGCTTACACTCTAGCAGTAGGAAAGAAACCATAAATTAGTAAGTTACGAGAAGGTTATAAGTATAGCAGGGTAGGGGGACTAGTGTAAAGGGAACAAGAAGTGATTTCACAAGGCAGGGTAGCAAGGGAAGAGTATTCTATTTGATATAGAATCAGGTTAGGCCTCGCAGCCACCAAAGATTATTAGATAGATAAACTAGAAAAACAATGAAGTTAAGAAAGTACCTAAGTGCCATTTCAGTCTATATTTCCTAATCAATTTTCTTCTTACCAATTTCCCTTTCCATACCTGTCACATCGGTCAGGTCTAACTCCTTCCTTTCCTTTACATATTGTATTTACTTCTACTCTACGCTTTTGCTCACGTTGTTTCTCAAGTCCCTGAATCTCCAGCTTGATGACCCTCCTACCCCTCACATGTATTAGTGTGAAGGATATTTTTTCTTCCTCATGAGCTCAGATTCCACTCCCAGCTTAGATTCCATCTTTGATCAATATGTTAATTCTTCCGTATAACCTTAAATCTGCATTTCTTTCTCCTCCACTGCACCTACACCTGTAAAGCTGACCTAGTCTGGCAAAAAACATATGACTGTGATAACTGGTTGCACATTAAATTCATAATCACCAGCTTCTGATGGATCCTTAGTGCACCTCCAAAATCTTAAATTTCTCAAAGCTATTCACTCTTTCCTTCTCCTAGGTGACATTTAGTATTTCTCATCTCTTCTCTAACACCTAGCACCTCCTCCCCTACTTCATGCTTACCCAATTACCCTGGTATACGTAATCAGAAGAGAATTGCCACCAAACCTCCATAAGCAACCTGCATCTTTATTCAAGCACTGTTACCGCACGTGCCCCCCTTTCGGTAAACTCTTGCTCTGTTGCCATTTTTATGGCTTATTCTACAGTAAATATTTTTAGCATACTATTTTAATTACTTTTTGGATTTTTAATATTATTTTATATTATATTCTTAGTGTTTTTTAGGGATTACAATATGCATCTTAATTTACCACAATCTATTTCAGAATACTAACGTAATTCCAATAAAAATTATAAACTTTTCTCTTTTGTAGCTTTTTTCCTCTCCTCCCAACCTTTGCACTATTGTTATCATACATAATATACACTTATATGTTGTAACCCAAAAAATACAACGTTATAATTACTGCTTTATACAATTTTATTTTCTCTTAAATAACTTTAAAGATGAAATGAGAAAAAATATAGATCCCTTTGTTTGCTGCATATTTACCATTTCCAGTACACTTGTTTCTTCCTGTGGACTTAAGTTACCAGCCTGAAAGAATTCCTTTAATATTTCTGCTATCAAGAATTTCTCAGTCTTTATTTATCTATAATACTTTTATTTCATTTTCATTTTGCAAAATAGTTTTGCTGGGCATAAAATTCTGATTGACAAGGTTTTTTTTTGGTTTGGTTTTTTCAGCAATGTGAATACAAGGTGACTATTGCTAATCTAAAAATCCAAGGGCCAGGCGTGGTGGCTCATGCTTGTAATCCCAGCACTTTGGGAGGCCAAGGCAGGAAGATCACTGAGGCCAGGAGTTCATGACCAGCCTGGTGAAACCCCATCTCTACTAAACAATATAAAAATTAGCCAGGTGTGGTGGTGGGTGCCTGTAATCCCAGCTGCTTGGAAGGGTGAGGCAGAAGGATCACTTGAACCAGGAAGGCAGAAGTTGCAGTGAACCGAGATTGTGCCACTGCACTCCAACCTGGGCAACAGAGTGAGACTCTGTCTCAATTAAATAATAAATAAATAAATAAAAATCCAAAAGCCGAAATGTTTCAAAATCTGAAACTTATTTTGGACTCTGGTTTTTTGGATTAGGGATGCTGAACAGTGTCTAATGAAAATATTCCAAAGTTCAAAAAATCCAAAATCTGAAATAGTTCAGGTCCCAGGCATGTCGGATAAGGGATACTCAACCTGTGTCTTATTCCAGAGCTGACTGGCTTCCATTATCTCTAACGAGAAGTTATTAGTAATATTGTGTTCCCTGTATTTGAAGAGTTCGCTTTCTCTTGCTGCTTTCAAGGTTTTCTCTTTGGATTTAGTTTTCAACAGGTGACTATTGTGTGTCTAGTTGTAGATAATTTTGTGTTTACTCTACCTGGGGTTCATTAAACTTCTTGGATTTGAAAAGTAATATTCTTCATACAATTTGAAAAGTTTTTAGCCACTTTTTCTTCAGAAAGTTCTAGGTGCCTTTGTTTGCTCTCCTTGGCACATTACACATATGTCTGTATGGTTCATATTATCCTATACATCTCTGACAGTATGTTTATTTCCCTTCAATCTTTCTTCATTCTATTCTTCAGTTTAGGTAATCTCTGTCTATCTTCACCTTTGTCAACTATTTCTTCTAACATTTCAGTTTCTGTTGAAGTCCACTGGTGCATTTTTTATTTGTCTTTGTACATTTCCACTACAGAATTTTCATTTGATTCTCTATTTTTAAAATAATTTCCAACCCTTCATTGGGATTTTATATTCACTAAGTGGTTGCCATCACAATTTTCTTTAGTTATTTGAACATACTTATAATAGCTGCTTTTGACTCTTTGTATGCTATATCTACTATCTGAAGACACTCAGAGATAATTTCTACTGACGACTTCTAGAGTCTAAATATGTATCCCAGGGTGTTTCTTTGCAGGTCTCATACCCTTTTTTCTTGAGTACTGGCCTTTTTATATAATATATCGTAGCAACTCTGGATTCTATTTTCTGCCTCAGGGTTGTTGTTTTCTCCCATTTGTTTAGTAAACTTGCCTAGACTAAATTTATGAAGTCTGTCTCCTCCAAAATGTGCAGCTACCAATATCCTTGTTCAGATGTTATTTTTATGCTTGCCTTCCTGTAGGTCATTCCTGTATTTGTATAGCTTATCATTCATCAAAGAAAAAAAAATAAATCAGAGCTTTCACTCCCATACCTCAAGCCAGTAAGCCTTCCATTTTCTGCTGATGGATCTGTGTATGAACTGTGAAGCACATTAAGA
Organism: Theropithecus gelada; assembly: GCF_003255815.1. Lineage (NCBI taxonomy): Eukaryota > Metazoa > Chordata > Mammalia > Primates > Cercopithecidae > Theropithecus > Theropithecus gelada. The sequence continues at coordinate 62,870,884 of NC_037671.1, read as the reverse complement.
CTTTACATAATTTTTCACTCTTTCCCAGCTTTTAACTCCCCACCAAGTTCTCTGATATCTCCTCTATACCTGTGTGCAGGTTCTGTCAGCTGGGGAGAGGTAGGTGGCCTGGGACTTCTATAAGCTCTGCTGTGCATATGCACAGCCTCAATCCTTAAGATCTGTTTGAGTTCTAAATATGTGGGAAAGTTGTGTGTGATTTTTAAAAAGCAGAATTTTCTTGTTCGCTATTAAGATAAATTAGGTGTAATTTGATTTCTCTTAGACTTCACGCCCCCTCCCCTTTTTACTTATTTTCTGGTAGATAATGAGGGTTATTATAAAGTGAGGGCATTTCCCAACAGGGCACCACCGAAACAGTATATATTTTAATATAGCTAACATGAACTTCTACTAATGCATTTGTTATTGCATTTTTATTGTTATTATTCTGTGCTAAGGATAAATAAGCAAATAATACCTGCAGGCTGTTCAATGTCATTAAAAAAGATTGTGTTTTTTAATAGCCATACTAGAAAGAAGTAGCAAGTAAAAAAAAATCTAACCTGGTTTGACTTCATAGGAAGGTACAAAGCAAACTATTTAGCTGTATGTGATTGTTTTCCAATTACTGCACTAAGGAAAAAAAAGGTCATCAATTGACAATAGGTAAATGAGTAGGTGTTCTTTCACTGAAAAATATTCTCATGATCTTATGCTGTAAATGTAGGCTTCAGCCAAAATTAACAAAAGGCTACTCCTTTTTCCTTTGTTACTGAATATCTTCTCTTTACTTCTTAAGGAATCTATTTATTCAACAAACATTCATCAGGCACCTGGCAGGGACAAGACACTCTGCTATAAATATTCTTGATATATAGAGCATATGAGTCAGCCTCTGTCCTAACAGACCTTACAGTTGAGCAAGGAAGAGGCATGAGTAAACCTAAAATGAGGGTGTACTATGCTCAGTGCTATGAGAAAGAAATGTCACCCGGAAAGATCAAGGAATGCTTTCCAGAAGAGGCAGCCTGAATGAATCCTGAGGCATAAACAGGAATTGGCCCAACCTTTGAAGAAGGGACAGGGTGTTCTGGGTATAGGCAAAATTGTGGCATTAGTGGGGGAACAGTAAGTAGTTTACTGGCTGCAGTATGGGATTTGGAAGGAGTTGTGAAAAAGTTAAAAATGAAGGCAGATTCATATCATAAAGTACCTTATATCCCAAGCCAAATGTTTGGCATCATTTCTACTGATTGGAAATCTCTGCTAGATTTTAGAAAGGAGAGTGACATTTGGTGCCCTGCCTGCCCCAACCCTGTGCCTTGAGGATCTAGTTGGGGATATATTCTTCATTAACTCAACATGTTATGAAGATACTCAGAAAAAAAAAAAAAAAAAAAACTAGCCGCAGATTTTGCTAATTCTCAGAAAACAAGGTTAAGGGAAGTACATTAATAGGCAGTATGAGTCTGGTAGGGACCTTGCATTATCTTCATGTTTAGAGGTTAAAGGTACTTGTTTGAAATTTAATTATCAATTAATCATTCCAGAATTGTCTACTCTGTAAGAACCAGTGTCAGTCAATAAATGTAATAATCTGCACTCTCTTTGTTCCATTTTAGCTGTTTTCAGTTTAACCTTTAGGCAGGTCATAGTTGCTTTTACTTGACATTTATTAACCTTTTATAAAGTAATTATTACTAGGAATACAGAGCAGCCTGGTTGTGACTCCATGTTTATTCATTTCATTTGAACAAAATTTGCACTTATTCTTCATAATGATGCCCTAAAAACTCATTGCTTCTTAATCTGACTAGTGTATTTATTAGAAAAATGATTTCATCAATATATACTTAAAATGCTATTAATCTTACATTTTTTTCCTCTGAGGTTTAATACTAAGATAGTTATGACTCTTCACAATAATTTGATTCATCATTCGAGTGATATATGAGTTCAGCTAAAATAAAATCACCATATTAGTAATCTTTCGTTGATGAAAGTTGTGTGTGATATAAATTTCTGTGTTCTTTTTTTATAGATTCATTAATAAACACTATCAAGAATTTGGAAAAAGATTGTTTAAAAATTACATCTTTAAAAGAATATTATCCCTGATTTTTAAAATTTCAAAATAATACTCAAGTTTGTTTGTTTGTCTGTTTATTTATTTTGAGACAGAGTCTCACTCTTTTGCTCAAGCTGGAGTGCAGTAGCGTGTTCTCGGCTCACTGCAACCTCCACCTCCCAGGTTCCAAAGGTTCTCCTGCCTCAGCCTCCTGAGTAGCTGGGATTACAGACATGCGCCACCACGCCCTGCTACATTTTTTTTTTCATAGAGATGGGGTTTCACCATGTTGGTCAGGCTGGTCGCGAACTCCTGAACTCGTGACCCACCTGCCTCAGCCTCCCAAAGTGCTGGGATTACAGGTGTTAGCCATCACCCCTGGCCAATACTCAAAATATTTTTATGCAGAACTGCTGTGATTTATTTAGGAAAACCCAAACTTCTCTGCAGAATTCGTTATTAGGGACAAGATGTTTGGCCCAGCATGGTAACATGACTTGGAAATGATGTAACTGCCAAATATTTTTAAGTCTACTTCAGAAAACTCTCTTAAACTCAAGCTGCTTCTTGGTGCTGCTGCCACAGTCACAGTGTAAACTCTTGTCAGGTCTCATGAGTCATAATCTTATTAATGTCTCTGCTTCCAGTTGCCTCATCTCCCTCAGAAACAAAGTGATGATTCCACTTCCCTGCTTTACAATCTCTTCCAGCTCCTTATTCATCACTGGGAAACACAAAAACACCATACCCTGGTGTATAGACCTGCAAGCCATAACCAACCTGTCATATAAACTCTACTCCCAAGTTTTCAAAGTCAAGGCCAGTTTCCTATTTGTCTTTTTACCTGAACCAGATGGCCCAGTGCAGAAACACAGTAAGGCCTTGTATTAGTTTCCTGCCATTGCTATAACAAATTATCACAAACTTAGTGACTTAAAACAACAGACATGTCTTCACTCACAGTTCTGACACCAGAAGTCCAAAATTAGTTTCACTGCGGTGAAACCAAAGATGGCTCATTGCACACTCATTCCAGAGGTTGTAGATGACAATCCATCTCTCGCCTCTTCAGTTTCTGGTGGCTGCCAACATTCCTTACTTGTGGATGCATCACTCTAAACTCTATCTCGGTGGTCACATTGCTATCTCTTCTTCAGTCTGGGTAATCTCTCTGTCTCTCCCTTACAAGAATCCTTGTAATAGCATTCAGAGGACACCCAGATAATCCAAAATATAATCTCCCCATCTCAAAATTTTTAACTTAATCACAACTGCAAACACAGATAACATTGATAAGTTTCAAGGTTTAGGAGCTGATATCTTTGAAGACCATTGTTCAGCCTACTACACACCTCAGTGCATGTTTTGGATAACTTCAGTAACATCTTTGGCTTTAAGCTGGTTCACATATTCAATAACCTTGTCATTGAAGGTAATTGGAAGGATATACACTAAACTCTTAACAGATCACTGTGGTGAGTGGAATACAGATGAGGAGGAAAGGAGAGATCACAACATCAGTACTTACTGCTTTATATATACTTCTGTATATTGTAATAATTTATAATGTGTTTTCACATTATGAAAAATAAGCAATAGCAGCTTTATTCATAATTTCCAAAACTTGGGATCAGTAAGATATACTTCAGTAGGTGAGTAAACTGTGGTACATCCAGACAATAGAATGGAAAAGGAAATGACCTATTGAGACATGAAAAAACATAGAGGAACCATAAATACATGCTACTAAATGAAAGAAGCCCATTTGAAAAGGCTACATACTGTATGACTTCAACGATATGACTTTTGGAAGAAGGCAAAACTAGGGAGATGATGAAAAGATCAGTGATTGCCAGAGGACAGCAGACAGGAATGGATGAATAGGCAGAGCACAGAGAATTTTGAGGGCAGAGAAAATATTCTGCATGAATGGTGCGTTTGTGTCATTCTATATTTGTCAAAACACATAGAGTGCACAACACCAAGAGTAAGCGTGAATGTAAGCTATACATTTGGGGGTTATAATGATGTGTCAGTGTAGCTTCATCAATTGGAACCCATGTACCGCTCTGGGGTGGGATGTTGATAGTGAGGAAGGCTGTACATGTGTGGGGACAGGAGGTATATGGGAACTCTGTACTTCCCACTCTATTTTGTTATGAACATAAAATTGCTCTGAAAAATAAAATCTACTAAAAATAACTAAGCAAACAGGTACATGCCTTGAATACATAAAAATTAGGTAAACAAACTAATCTGAGGGACACATAAATAAGTCCAACCTAAAAACAAATGATTCAGTGCATTGTAATATATGTAATGAGGAAACTGCTTACACAATACAATGTAATTAAACCTTGGTACTCAAGAGATAGATACAGAAAGGACAAGAGATTTGGAACTCATAAGCAATAGGAGACGTTGGAGTTATGAAAATCATACGAACAATTTAAAAAAAATCATTGGAGACTAATGTTTCAGCCTAAGTGTTTCTGGTCTTTGAAGTAATTTACAACATAGTCGGACAGACAGATACCATATGCCAATAATGCGGTAAACTCTAATATTAGAATATTCACAAAGTATTTTTTCAGTAATAGAAACATTTAGCCCAAGTTCATGGACGTTCTGTCAAGCTTATAAAAAGCTTTCTGAAAGAAAAACAACAACAAATCACAATCTCAACGATTAAATAAGAATTGTCCAAGTAAATTAGAGAAAGATGTGGAGGAAGAGTGTATTAAGTGGAAGAAGAGTTCAGCGAAAAAGGACAGACATGTGGGTGGGAACTAGCATGACACATGGCTTAGTATTTCACTGAAGGAAGAATTAAGTGCTTGGTTTCAGGTAGCAAAATATGAGGTTAAATAGTGTGTAAGGGCAAGCAAGGGAGACCATATTTTACTGTGTATGTGATGAGGTGGTTTGGTAGATCTATCTTACTGAAAGATGCCATATAGACGAAAAGCAGAATAGGATTATGACCAGAATAGGTAAAACCCAACATTAATCTTAAAATAATCCCAAAGTACACGAATTCATAGAATGACTATCACAGGTTGACCACTTATGTTCTAAAGTTATTGATTTTTAACAGAGAATTTAGTTTCTGATTCCAACTCTGCTAACTAGCTGTGATAATTTCATAGTTCTCAGTTCTTTTATCTCTAAAATAAAACAGGTGTTAAATGATTTTTATGTCTCCTGAAATCCAAAATGCCAATTCAATGATTATGCTTCCATTTTCTCTTATATTGTACAGTAATTAATACTATATTATAGTAGCTGGATACAATTTTAGTTGATTTAACAACTGAAAAAAATGAAATAATTGAGATTGTGGGAAAAGATGCTATCTAAATTTTAAATAGGCTGTATCATCAAATAGTTATGTACAATGCCTCCATTCTTTTTTTTAATCGCTCACAAGTGCATGTTTATTGAAAGGCAACACAGTGGGGGTGAGGCCATGGGGGGTGACTCAGAGCAGAATAAAGGCTCAGTGGGCCTCAGGGACCTTGACTTAAGTGCAGCTAGAAAGCTATCCACAGAGGACAGCCAGGCAAGTCTCAATGGCCTTGTCTTAGTACAGCCAACATGGATATATCAGATGCTACTTTAGTTTTCTGGGGCTGCCATAACAAAGTACCACAAACTGAGTGACTTAAAACAACAGGATTTGGCCAGGCACAGTGACTAACACCTGTAATCCTAGCATTTTGGGAGGCCGAGGTGGGCGGATCACGAGGTCAGGAGATCGAGACCATCCTGGCTAACACAGTGAAACCCCTCTCTATAAAAATAATAATTAAAAAAAATTAGTTGGGTGTGGTGGTGGGTGCTTGTAGTGCCAGCTACATGGGAGGCTGAGGCAGGGGAATCACTTGAACCCAGGAGGCAGAGGTTGCAGTGAGCCGAGATTGGGCCACTGCACTCCAGCCTGGGTGACAGAGCAAGACTCCATCTAAAAAACAAGAAAAAGAAAAAAAAAAAAAAACAGATTTTATGCCCTCCCAGTCCTTCCTCATCTCTTCGAGCTTCTCGTGGCTGGTGGCATCCTCAGTGTTCCTTGACTCATAGCTGCATCACTCCAGTTTCTGCCTCTGTCTTCACATGGATGTCTCTGTGTGTCTGCATCTGTCTGAAGGTCCCTCTTCTTATAAGGATACCAGTCATATTGGATTTAACGCCCAGCCTAATACAGTATGGTCTCATCCTGACTTGATTACATCCATAAAAACCCTGTTTCCCCAGAAGGTCACAGTTACAGGTTCTGGGTGGATATACATCTTGGGGGATAATATTCAATCTGGTCTAGACCCCAAATACACCCTGTGCCAGGGAAAAGTGGGGGCTTTTTTTAAAAGAAAGTTTGCTTTCTTAAACTTAGAGTATTACACCCCTTCCCCAACTTAGCAAGGGCTCTAGGCAGATGGGAAGGGTGATGGGCTTGCAGTCTGCCCTCAGGCACCTCACACAGGCAGGTCTCTCAGAAGTTCAAATGCTTAAGTCCCCTCTCAACCCAGGAAACTAGAGGTCTCATCCCTTTTTAAATATCTCCAGGAAAGGGGATACACAACTTGTATTCTTAGTGGACAGGAGAAGTTCCAAATTTCAAATAGGATTGATCAAATCAAAGCCCTGTCTGAGCCGTGTCAGCTGAGTAGGGCATAAAAACATCTACTCTGAATTGTAGCTCTGAAGATAACTTTAAAGCTTGGACTGATGACTCCCCTGTTTCATGTTTTTATTATTATTATTATTATTATTATTATTATTATTATTATTGTACTTTAAGTTCTGGGATACAGGTGCAGAACGTGCAGGTTACACAGGTACACATGTGCCATGGTGGGTTGCTGCACCCATCAACCCATTATCTACATTAGGTATTTTTCTTAATGCTATCCCTCCCCTTACCCCTCAACCACCAACAGGCCCTGGTACATGATGTTCCCCTCCCTGTGCCCACATGTTCTCATTGTTCAACTCCCACTTACAAGTGAGAACATGCAGTGTTTGGTTTTCTGTTCCTGTGTTAGTTTGCTGAGAATGATGGTTTCCAGACTCATCCTTGTCCCTGCACAGGACATGAACTCATCCGTTTTTATGGCTGCATAGTATTCCATGGTGTATATGTACCATATTTTCTCTATCCAATCTAACATTTGTGGGCATTTGGGTTGGTTCCAAGTCTTTGCCATTGTGATTAGTGCTGCAAGAAACATATGTTTACATGTGTCTTTATAGTAAAATAATTTATAAACCTTTGGGTATATACCAAATAATAGGATTGCTGGATCATATGGCATTTCTAGTTCTAGATCCTGCAGGAATCGCCACACTGTCTTCCACAAAGTTAAATTAATTTACTCTCCCACCAACAGTGTAAAAGCATTCCTACTTCTCCACATCCTCTCCAGCATCTGTTGTTTCCTGACTTTTTAATGATCATCATTCTAACTGGTGTGAAGTGGTATCTCATTGTGGTTTTGATTTGTATTTCTCTAATTACCAGTGATGAGCTTTTTTCCATATGTTTGTTGGCTGCATAAATGTCTTCTTTTGAAAAGTGTTTATATCCTTTGCCTACTTTTTGATGGAGTTGTTGGTTTTTTCTTGTAAATTTGTTTAAGTTCCTTATGGATTCCGGATATTAGCCCTTTGTCAGATGGATAGATTGCAAAATTTTTCTCTAATTCTGTAGGTTGCCTGTTCACTCTGATGATAGTTTCTTTTGCTGTGCAGAAGCTCTTTAGTTTAATTAGACCCCATTTGTCCATTTTGGCTTTTGTTGCAATTGCTTTTGGTGTTTTAGTCATGAAGTCTTTGCCCATGCCTATGTCCTGAATGGTAATGCCTAGGTTTTCTTCTGGAATTTTCATGGTTTTAGGTCTTATGTTTAAACGTTTAATTCATTTTGAGTTGATTTTTTATAAGGCGTAAGGAAGGGGTCCAGTTTCAGTTTTCTGCATATGGCTAGCCAGTTTTCTCAACACCATTTATTAAATAGGGAATCCTTTCCCCATTCCTTGTTTGTGTAAGGTTTGTCAAAGATCAGATAGTTGTGGACGTGTAGTGTTACTTCTGAGTCCTCTGTTCTGTTCCATTGGTCTATATATCTGTTTTGGTACCAGTACCATGCTGTTTTGGTTACTGTAGCCTTGTAGTATAATTTGAAGTCAGGTAGTGTGATGCCTCCAGTTTTGTTCTTTTTGCTTAGGATTGTCCTGGCTATATTGACTGTTCTTTGGTTCCATATGAAATTTTAAAGTAGGTTTTTCTAATTCTGTGAAGAAAGTCAATGGTAGCTTGATGGGAATAGCATCGAATTTATAAATTAATTTGGGCAGTATGCCCATTTTTACAGTACTGATTCTTCCTATCCATGAACATGGAATGTTTTTCCATTTGTTTGTGTCCTCTCTTATTTCCCTGAGCAGTGATTTGCAGTTCTCCTTGAAGAAGTCCTTCACATCCCTTGTAAGTTGTACTGCTAGGAATTTTATTCTGTTTGTACCAATTGTAAATGTGAGTTTGCTCGTGATTTGGCTCTGTCTATTATTGCTGTATAGGAATGCTTGTGATTTTTGCACATTGATTTTGTATCCTGAGATTTTGCTGAAGTTGCTTATCAGCTTAAGATTTTGGACTGAGACAATGGGGTTTTCTAAATATATAATCATGTCATCTGCAAACACAGGCAATTTGAATTCTCTCTTCCTATTTGAATACCATTTATTTCATTCTCTTGCCTGATTCCCCTGGCCAGAACTTCCAATAGTATGTAGAATTGGTGTGGTAGAGAGGGCATCCTTGTCCTGTGCCGTTTTTCAAAGGGAATTATTCCAGCTTTTGCCCACTCAGTATGATTGACCATGGGTTTGTCATAAATAGCTCTTATTTTGAGATATGTTCCATCAATACCAGTTTATTGAGTGTTTTTAACATGAAGTGGTGTTGAATTTTAAAGAAGGCCTTTTCTGCATCTATTGAGATAATCATGTGGATTTTATCATTGGTTCTGTTTATGTGATGGATTACATTTATTGATTTGCATATTTCTGGAACCAGCCTTGCCCCCCAGGGATGAAGTTGACTTGATCGTGGTGGATAAGCTTTTTTTTTTTTTTTTTTTTAATACTTTAAGTTCTAGGGTACATGTGTACAACGTGCAGGATTGTTACATACGTATACATGGGCCACGTTGGTGTGCTGCACCCATTAACTCGTCATTTACATTAGATATATCTCCTAATGCTAACCCTCACCCCTCCCCACAATAGGAACCAGTGTGTGATGATTCCCTTCCTGCATCCAAGTGATCTCATTGTTCAATTCCCGCCTATGAGTGAGAACATATGGTATTTGGTTTTCTGTTCTTGCGATAGTTTGCTGAGAATGATGGTTTCCAGCTGCATCCATGTCCCTACAAAGGACACAAACTCATCCTTTTTTATGGCTGCATAGTGTTCCGTGGTATATATGTGCCACATTTCTTAATCCTGTCTGTCACTGATGGACATTTGGGTTGATTCCAAGTCTTTGCTATTGTGAAGAGTGCCGCAATAAGCATACATGTGCATGTGTCTTTATAGCAACATGACTTATAATCCTTTGAGTATATCCCCAGTAATGGGATAGCTGGGTCAAATGGTATTTCTAGTTCTAGATCCTTGAGGAATCGCCACACTGTTTTCCACAATGGTTGAACTAGTTTACAATCCTACCAACAGTGTAAAAGTGTTCCTATTTCTCCACATCCTCTCCAGCACCTGTTGTTTCCTGACTTTTTAATGATTGCCATTCTAACTGGTGTGAGATGGTATCTCATTGTGGTTTTGATTTGCATTTCTCTGATGGCCAGTGATGATGAGCATTTTTTCATGTGTCTGTGGGCTGTATGAATGTCTTCTTTTGAGAAATATCTGTTCATATCCTTTGCCCACTTTTTGATGGGGTTGTTTGTTTTTTTTCTTGTAAATTTGTTTGAGTTCTTTTTAGGTTCTGGATATAAGCCCTTTGTCAGATGAGTAGATTGCAAAATTTTCTCCCATTCTGTAGGTTGCCTGTTCACTCTGATGGTAGTTTCTTTTGCTGTGCAGAAGTTATTTAGTTTAACTAGATCCGATTTGTCAATTTTTGCCAGTATTTTATTGAGGATTTTTACATCGATGTTCATCTGATATAGTGGTCTAAAATTCTCTTTGTTTGCTGTATCTCTGTCAGGCTTTGATATCAGGATGATGTTGGCATTGTAAAATGAGTTAGGGAGGATTCCCTCTTTTTCTATTGATTGGAATAGTTTCAGAAGCAATGGTACCAACTCCTCCTTGTACCTCTGGTAGAATTCGGCTGTGAATCTGTCTGGTCCTGGACTTTTTTTGGTTGGTAGGCTATTAATTATTGCCTCAATTTCAGAGCCTGCTATTAGTCTATTCAGGGATTCAACTTCTTCCTGGTTTAGTCTTGGGAGAGTATAAATGTCCAGGAAATTATCCATTTCTTCTAGGTTTTCTAGTTTATTTGCATAGAGGTGTTTATCATATTCTCTGATGGTAGTTTGTATTTGTGTGGGGTCGCTGGTGATATCCCCTTTATCATTTTTTATTGCGTTTATTTGATTCTTCTCTTTCTTCTTTATTAGTCTTGCTAGTGGTCTATCAATTTTGTTGATCTTCTCAAAAAACCAACTCCTGGATTCATTGATTTTTTGAAGGGTTTTTTGTGTCTCTACCTCCTTCAGTTCTGTTCTGATCTTAGTTATTTCTTGCCTTCTGCTAGCTTTTGAATGCAAGCTAGAGAAGCTCCTGCTCCTCTAGTTCTTTTAATTGTGATGTAAGGGTGTAAATTTTAGATCTTTCCTGCTTTCTCTTGTGGGCATTTAGTGCTATAAATTTCCCTCTGCACACTGCTTTAAATGTGTCCCAGAGATTCCAGTATGTTGTCTCTTTGTTCTCATTGGTTTCAAAGAACATCTTTATTTCTGCCTTTATTTCATTACATACTCAGTAGTCACTCAGGAGCAAGTTGTTCAGTTTCCATGTAGTTGAGTGGTTTTGAGTGAGTTTCTTAGTCCTGAGTTCTAGTTTGATTGCACTGTGGTCTGAGAGACAGTTTGTTATAATTTCTGTTCTTTTACATTTGCTGAAGAGTGCTTTACTTCCAACTCTGTGGTCAATTTTCGAATAAGTGCAATGTGGTGCTGAGAAGAATGTATATTCTGTTGATTTGGGGTGGAGAGTTCTGTAGATGTCTATTAGGTCCGCTTGGTGCAGAATTGAGTTCAATTCCTGGATATCCTTTTTAACTTTCTGTCTCGTTGATCTGTCTAATGTTGACAGTGGGGTGTTAAACTCTCCCATTATTATTGTATGGGAGTCTAAGTCTCTTTGTAAGTCTCTAAGGACTTGCTTTATGAATCTGGGTGCTCCTGTATTGGGTGCATATATATTTACGACAGTTAGCTCTTCCTGATGAACTGATGCCTTAATCATTATGTAATGGCCTTCTTTGTCTCTTTTGATCTTTGATGGTTTAAAGTCTGTTTTATCAGAGACTAGGATTGCAACCCCTGCTTTGTTTTGTTTTCCATTTGCTTGGTAGATCTTCCTCCATCCCTTTATTTTGAGCCTGTGTGTGTCTCTGCATGTGAGATGGGTCTCCTGAATATAGCAAACTGATGGGTCTTGACTCTTTATCCAATTTTCCAGTCTGTGTCTTTTAATTGGACCATTTATTCCATTTACATTTAAGGTTAATATTGTTATGTGTAAACTTGATCCTATCATTATGATATTAGCTGGTTATTTTGCTGGCTAGTTGATGCAGTTTCTTCCTAGCATTGATGGACTTTACATTTTGACATGTTTTTGCAATGGCTGGTACCGGTTGTTCCTTTCCATGTTTAATGCTTCCTTCAGGATCTCTGTAGGGCAGGCCTGGTGGTGACAAAATCTCTAAGCATTTGCTTGTCTGTAAAGGATTTTATTTCTCCTTCACTGATGAAACTTAGTTTGGCTGGATATGAAATTCTGGGTTTAAAATTCTTTTCTTAAAGAAGGTTGAATATTGGCCCCCACTCTCTTCTGGCTTGGAGAGTTTCTGCTGAGAGATCTGCTATTAGTCTGATGGACTTTTTTGTGGGTAACCCAACTTTTCTCTCTGGCTGCCCTTAACATTTTTTCCTTCATTTCAACTTTGGTGAATCTGACAATTACGTATCTTAGAGTTGCTCTTCTCGAGGAGTATCTTTGTGGCGTTCTCTATATTTCCTGAATTTGAATATTGGCCTGCTTTACTAGGTTGGGGAAGTTCTCCTGGATGATATCCTACAGAGTGTTTTCCAACTTGGTTCCATTTTCCCTGTCACTTTCAGGCACACCAATCAGACATAGATTTGGTCTTTTCACATAATCCCATATTTCTTGGAGGCTTTGTTCATTTATTTTTACTCTTTATTCTCTATACTTCTCTTCTCACTTCACTTCATTCATTTGATCTTCAGTCGCTGATATTCTTTCTTCCAGTTGATCGAGTCGGTTACTGAAGTTTGTGCATTTGTCATGTATTTCTCATGTTATGGTTTTCATCTCTATCAGTTCTTTTAAGGTCTTCTCTGCATTGATTATTCTAGTTATCCATTCATCCATTCTTTTTACAAGGTTTTTAGTTTCTTTGCGCTGATTTTGTAGTTCCTCCTTTAGCTCTGAGAAGTTTGATTGACTGAAGACTTCCTCTCTCCACTCATCAAAGTCATTCTCCATCCAGCTTTGTTCCGTTTTTGGCAATGAGCTGCGTTCCTTTGGAGGGGGAGATGCGCTCTGATTTTTTGAATTTCCAGCTTTTCTGCACTGCTTTCTCCCCATCTTTGTAGTTTTATCTGCCTTTGGTCTTTGATGATGGTGATGTACTGATGGGGTTTTGGTGTGGGTGTCCTTTCTGTTTGTTAGTTTTCCTTCTAAAAGTCAGGACCCTCAGCTGTAGGTCTGTTGGAGTTTGCTTGAGGTCCACTCCAGACCCTGTTTGCCTGGGTATCAGCAGGGGAGGCTGCAGAAGATAGAATATTGCTGAACAGCGAGTGTTGCTATCTGATTCTTGCTCTGGAAGCTTCGTTTCAGGGGTGTACCCTGCCATGTGAGGTGTGAGGTGTCGGTCTGCACCTGGTAGGGGATGTCTCACAGTTAGGCTACCCAGGGGTCAGGGACCCACTTGAACAGGCAGTCTGTCCATTCTCAGATCTCACCCTCCATGCTGGGAGATCCACTGCTCTCTTCAAAGTTGTCAGACAGCGGCATTTACCTCTGCCGAGGTTTCTGCTGCTTTTTGTTTAGCTATGCCCTCTCCCCAGAGGAGGAGTCTACAGAGGCAGGCCGGCCTCCTTGATCTGTGGTGGGCTCCACCCAATTCGGGCTTCCCAGAGGCTTTGTTTACCCACTTAAGCCTCAGCAATGGCAGGCGCCCCTCCCCCAGCCTTGCTGCTGCCTTGCAGTTAGATCTCAGACTGCTGTGCTAGCAATGAGGGAGACTCCGTGGGCATGGGACCCTCTGGGCCAGGTGTGGGATATAATCTCCTGGTGTGCCGTTTGCTAAGACCTTTGGTAAAGCACAGTATTAGGATGGGACTTACCCGATTTTCCAGGTGTTGTGTGTCTCAACTTCCTTTGGCTAGGGAAAGGAATTCCCTTCCCCCTTGCACTTCCCAGGTGAGGCGATGCCTCGCCCTGCTTCAGCTCTCTCTGGTCAGGCTGCACCGGTGGACCAGCGCCAACTGTCTGACATGCCAGTGAGATGAACCCAGTACCTTAGTTGAAAATGCAGAAATCACCCATCTTCTGTGGCGCTCAAGCTGGGAGCTGAGGCTGGAGCTTTTTAATGTGCTGCTCGATTTAGTTTGCTAGTATTTTATTGAGGATTTTTTCATTGAGGTTCATCAGGGATATTGGCCTGAAATATTCTTTTTTTTTGCTGTTTCTCTGCCAGGCTTTGGTATCAGGATGATGCTGTCCTCATAAAATGAGTTAGGGTGTAGATCTTCTTCTTCTATTGTTTAGAATAGGTTCAGAAGGAATGGTACCAGCTCCTCTTTGTACCTCTGGTAGAATTTGGCTTTGAATTCATCTGGTCCTGGGTACTTTTTTGTTGGTAGGCTATTAATTACTGTCTCATTTCAGAACTTGTTATTGGTCTATTCAGGGATTTGACTTCTTCCTGGTTTAGTCTTAGGAGGTTGCATGTGTCCAGGAATTTATCCACTTCTTCTAAATTTCCTAGTTTATTTGTGTAGAGGTGTTCATAGTATTCTCTGATGATAGCTTGTATTTCTGTGTGATCAGTGGTGATTTCCCCTCTATCATTTTTTGTTGTGTCCATTTGATTCTTCTCTCTCTTCTTATTAGTATGGCTTGTGGTTTATTTTATTAATGTTTTCAAAAAATCAGCTCCTGGATTCATTGATTTTTTGAAGGGTTTTTCGTGTCTCTATCTCCTTCAAGTTCTGCTCTGATCTTAGTTATTTCTTGTCTTCTGCTAGCTTTTGAATTTCTTTGCTCTTGCCTCTCTAGTTCTTTTAATTCTGATGTTAGGGTGTCGATTTTAGATCTTTCCTGCTTTCTCCTGTGGGCATTTAGTGCTATAAATTTCCCTCTAAACACTTATTTAACTGTGTCCCAGAGATTCTGATACAGTGTGTCTTTGTTCTCATTGGTTTCAAATAACTTATTTATTTCTGCCTTAATTTTGTTATTTACCCAGTAGTCATTCAGGAGCAGGTTGTCCAGTTTCCATGTGGTTGTGTGATTTTGAGCGAGTTTCTTGAGTTCTAATTCGATTGCACTGTGATCTGAGAGACTGTTATGATTTCCATTCTTTTGCATTTACTGAGGAGCATTTTACTTCCAGTTATGTGGTCGATTTTAAAATAAGTGCTACGTGGTGCTGAGAAGAAGGTATATTGTGTTGATTTGTGGTGGAGAGTTCTGTAGATGTCTACAGAACTCTGGAACAACCACTTGTTCCAGAGCTGAGTTCAAGTCCTGAATATCCTCGTTAATTTTCTGTTTCATTGATCTGTCTAATATTGACAGAGGACTATTATTGTGTGGGAAACTAAGTCCCTCTGTGGATCTCTAGGAAATTGCTTTATGAATCTGGGTGCTCCTGTATTGGATGCATGTATATTTAGGATAGTTAGCTCTCCTTGTTGCATTGTTTTCTTTACCATTATGTAATGCCCTTTGTCTTTTTTGATCTTTGTTGGTTTAAAGTCTGTTTTATCAGAGACTATGATTACAACCCCTGCTTTTTTTTTTTTTTTTTTTTTTTTTTTTTTTTTTTTTTTTTTTT